>NC_071095.1:6069966-6369966 GCF_027358695.1 Spea bombifrons
AGCCCCAATCTACTAGACAATTCTATACAATAGAATGGCTCGGTCTTAATCACTCTTAATCACTCTGGCTAATGACAATCTATGGAGGAATAGACTTATTTGGCATCGCCATAAAGCATCAGCTCAGTGTGGGGTTTGAGCCGGGAAAGTCACCCAAAATATCACATGACCGACAACAATGGCGGCCTCCAGGCCTCCAGATAAAGGGAGTTTATTGGAACAAAATGAGATAAAAACAGGTTTTTTATTAATGCCGACCTACATTATTGTATAAAGCACTGGGGATAAGCTGAAGTCGAAGTATATTTTCTTTTTTCATATTTAACTTCACTTATTTTATCTCCGAATATAAGTACGGGGTCAAAGAGGCAAAAACAATTCTCTTGCATGACTATTAGCTGAAATTGTATTTATGATTTGCAGAAGCATTAAAAAGCTTCAGTGCTGATTAAGAGGCGAACACTCTTGAGTACTTTTTTTCCCAGTTTTCGCATTTGTTGATTGATATTCGCCTGCAGCGTTTTTTTTTTTTATCTGATATCATATATTCAGTTTGTTCTAAAAAAAAAAAAAATTCTAAATGTGTCTTTTATTCAAGGCCATCATAAAACCATCATTGTGCACAAAAACATTAATAATCAAGGTTTATTTTGATTTTGCAGATGAGAACACAACCGCTGATTGATTAGGGACCCTTCTCAAAAAATGTTCAAAAAAAACAATAAAAAGATTGATTAATATATATATTACACATTGAACTTATAAAATGCATTACCATGAATGAATTGAATGATTATTGGTTCATCAAAAATAATTTTTATATATCGTAAATTCCCAATATTATGGTATTTCACAGAATCTGGAGACAGCTTTAAACATCCAGGCCAGTGCTGGCATACCAGCATACCCGGGAACTCTCTTGGTTTGACCCGGAGATTGTCGGGTGAAGCACCATTTCTCCGGTTCTCCGGGTCAGGATTCGAATCCTCCGGGTCACGGGAGCGGGGTTTTGACACGCCCCTCTCCCCGCCCATTTGTCCTGAAAATGAGGGTGTTTCCCGTCAGTGGAAACGCCCCCATGTCAGGGTGAACTCCCACCGACATCACAGGACCGCCCCCCTGACTTCACTGGGCAGTCCTGGCTGCGTCCCGCAAGGGAAGGCTCCTGGTAGCCACATTATTCACGGCTACCGTCACATTAGCGGAAGATTGGGTCGCATGAACACGTTGTGTGAGGTGCCAGAGCAGCCTGGTCATCCCCAATCAGGCCCTGTGTACATTTATCTCATTCCACGTGTAAATTCATATAACATAGACGCGTAATGAATCTCATGGGCGCTAAAAGAATATTCACAAAGGATCCAGGATATGTCTGTAAACCGCAAACGCGAAGAAAGCCAAACGTGGCTTGAAAAGAGCCCTAATCACATAGAGAACAGACCTCGTTCACGCAACGTCTTAATGTGCAGTCCCGGTAAATCAATGCGGCTACTCGATAGCATCACTGCCGACGGATTACTGCAGGCATTGTGGTTATTTAGCTGTTTTTTTCTCGTATTTTCTCTCTGACAGCAGGGAACTAATGGACAAGCCGGTACAGAGTCCGACGGATTTTCAATAACATTATAGCCTGTACAGAGAGAAAAACATCATTTTTTTTTTTAACTCTATGTTAAAAAAAATAAAAAAAATGTTGCCATGTTTTCATTCCTGTAGGTGCATTGAACTACTGTACTGGTGCTAAAGGCAAAAACTATATATATATATAAAAGATTCGTAGATAAGTAATAAAAATCTGTATAAAAATGTATATTTTGCCAAAAAATTGAATATTTGCTGTAGAAATTAAAAAAATGCTTGCAAAGCAAAAGTTGGAATCTCCGCCCACCGCACAGATTCCTATTGGCTTAGTTGATTTCAAAGTCATCCCACAAGCCAATGGGAATGATCTTACGTTGTAATTGTTTCTTTATTTATCAATAGAATGTTTCTACTGAAAAGATTCTGATTTAAAATCAATTATTCCTAAATTTCAATTCGGGTAGCCACTACCTACCACGTCTGACTCCAGACCCATTCAGGTATACAGAATAATGTCTGTAACATAAAACGTCATTTATTCCTTTCCATAAAAACGTGGAAAATAATAGCAATTTCTCCTTAGTCAAAGATATTTATGTTGAATGAAAATAAATTCTATGCAGAGATATTAACCCCTTAAGGACAATGGGCGGTCCCTAAACCCATTGAAAACAATGCATATTGAGCCCGTACATGTACGGGCTTTGTCATTAAGGGGTTAAAGTATGTGCTTTTTCTAAGTGATGAATGGATGATCAATAAATCTTGTTAAATGTTCCGCTAAGCAATGATTTTTGATCCATTTTCTCTGCTGACTTCATAAATTAAAATGCATGGTTAATTCAAGGAAAATTTAAATCCTTTGTAGCTCTTGAAGAGCAAGAAGCTATAATTAGCCAAGCATGACTGTAGTGATCATCAATATCCATCTATAATCAACGTGTAACATGCGGATCAATATTGCTGATTTTCAGGGTCAGTTATTTCTGAACGCAATAGAATTTTCAGCATTTTCAGCCATCAAATTTTAAAGCCTCCCTTGAAATGAAAAACATTGTTGCATTTACTTCTGCAATTCAAGTTTTTTTTTATTTATTTTTTTAATTTTCCATATTATTGTAAAAAATATTGAGGCTAAAAAAAGAGCATTTGATGTTACACTTAATTGGTCAGTTTTTAAAACGTTTCTACTTATTTCTACACACATTGCATGCAAAATTCATGTTGGTGTCGGGATAAAATACAAATGAGTCACATAGTTTCACTCAAAATCTGCCTTCACTGAACTTTTCTCAGTAACAAACTTGAGTCGTACATTTTTATGAGATGTAGACACTATAAGAAGTACAATTTAATCCATGTATAGTATTAGATGGTATGTGCTAGTTTATGTTGTTGGATAGTATGTCCATGTATATAAGAGTGTTGTGTTAGTATGTGTGTGTGTGAGTGTACGGTGTTGTGTGTGTTACTGTATGGCATTAGCATGTAGTGTTAGAGTCTGTGTATTGGAGTATGGGGTTAGCATGCCTGTGCATGAACACATGTGTGTGTCTGTTAGGATATGGTGTTAGAGTATATAAGTGTATGGTGTTAGCAAGAATGTATGTGTGTTAGTATCTGGCGTTATTGCAAGTTTTATTTGTCGGGGTTGAACCTAGGGTTAGTTGCACCTGGGAGGAGATGAGGAGCAGGAGAAAGAATGTGTGTGTGTGTGTAAGCATACGGTGATAGAGTGAGTGAGTGTTAGTATGTATGAGTGTTATCTATAGGGGGGACAATTAAATACTGCACCCAGATGCCACTAACCCTAGGTTTGTCTCTGTTCTCATAAGGTGTGCTTATGGCAGGCTCTTAAGGTGGAGTAATGGGTGAAGCATTGGCTTTAATGCCAACGTCCAAAAAAATAACGTTTTGATTATGTGGTTTTAATACAAAAGAATCTGTGAACGTTTTTATTATATTTTATTTATAAATATTCTACAGGATGTGTTAAATTTTAATTTTCATGTGTTCATAAATAAGAGAAAAAAAGAAAAAGCTTTTTGTTTAGCTATATTTTAATCTAAACATTTACTAGCGATTGATATTTAAAAATGTATAAAAATACATTCACGTAAAATCAACCACATCAAATTAAAATAATAATCATGCAGATCTCGAGAACAGGAAGTTGTTGTCCCTTAAACGGAAAAAAAGCCTGGCAAATACAAGGTGAAGTCCTTCGAAACTATCTTGGCTCCACTGTGTGCTTTTGCTAATGACATTAGACATGACATCATCAACGGCATAGTAATGACATCATAATGACATCATCAAAGAGAGTTTATTTTCATTTTTAAATATTTATTTAGTGTATAGAATCGCTTGTAACCCTATACATTCTCCTAATATACCGACAATCTTAGATGTCTTCTATGAACTCAATAAACTTCTGAGCCTGAAATGACTCGCGGTAGCGGCTGCCCCAGACAAAGTCTTCGAAAACCGATTCAATTCTTTCCCTGGAACCTTGCTCCGATACAATGTATCTCAGCTTAAGAAGAATGTTACTCTCTTTGGGCTTTCCGATAGCTGCAAGCTACAGTCATCAAACCCGCGACATGTCTTCCGGACAATAGAAACATCCCCCCCACCGCCCCGATTAGCTAACTTTTGATACATTGCCCCGATGGTAAAACATTTTGTAGATTTAATCGGAGCTCCAAACTTTGCCTTTCGCAGAATTTGATAAATAGGCCCCGCGCCTGCCACACAGAGTTATAGCCATAGCTTTTCCGGTTAAAAATCAGTTGGTTTTGAGATAACACAGACAATCATTTTCAAAATTGTCCTTGCCATTGACAAACAACAATAAATTCAATAGTATTTAAAAAAAAAAAAAAGCAGCTTTCTCGCTGAATCCTCGGCTATTGTGTTAACTGGCATCCCAAGGTTAAAAAAGTAACTGTGCTTCTGCTTATAAAAGATATTTTCTTTGAGTTTAGCGCAGTTTTTGTCGAAAAAATAAAATAGTCGCTTCATCTGTCATTTGTATCAGCGTGAGTTACTAAATGTGTCACAATTGTGAGACAAATTGTTAGGTTAATACAATGAAAGTCAGTTTTCATTAAGCGATTGTGTTGAAAAGGATCAGGAGCACTTTGGCGACAAGATCTTCTTTAAATAAAGTATTTTTGCACTTAAAATAACAAGGTTAGACAACGATTCGCTCCACCTCAAGATGACCTCAGATCGCCCTCGGGATAATGATGTTAATGGTTCAAGTCATGAATATTGACATTGAGATGTAAAGGTACATAGCATTCCTGGACCGCAGAGGTCTCTTCTTCAAAAGGAATCAAGAGACAGGGAGCACGATAGATACATTTATACATAAAAGTCCAGGAGAGACGTCAGAAGAAGAGAAGAAACGACAGGACAAGAAGCCATTGTTCACAACTTGAGGGTAATTATATAAAATATGTAAGAAAATGTCACTTAAGAGAAATGGTGGCTGATAATTGGAATAACCTTCCAGTGGATGTGGTAAAGGATTATGCAAGCCATCATTGCATAGGCACAAAGATATTATGGGTAGTATATGAGACTAGATGGGCCAGATGGTCATACCTTGGAACTCTACGAGTTTGACCTGGAGTCTCCGGGTGAAGCTCTGCTTCCTCGAGTCTCCGGGTCAGTTTCTTCTTTCTCCAGGTAGAGGAGTGACATATGGCCATGAACACCCTGACCCAGTCCCTTCCCACTAAGGGCTCACTACCTGAATCTGCGTCCACAGAAGAGGGAGAATACAAACAGCTGGAAGCAACCAACAATGTTCATGTTTCTATGCATCCTTCGACCTCATGGATTCTCACGTCTACATTGACCAGTTTTTGTGGCCATTCATTAATGGTGAATATGTTATATATTATCAGTGTATCACATGAAGCTTTTTATTCTTCAACATTAATACAACATGGACATTCCAGAATGATGTCTTCTCTATAGAGTTCTTTCCAGGCATAATATCATTACTTTTGTTCTCCGCTCACTACAATGCACTGAAAATTCCATTGGAACGTTCGAGATTAAAGTCTTGTGTTTATGGAAATGTTTTCTAAGTGTCTGTAACAGTTGCTGTTGTAATTGCCATCATTATCTTACTAGAACATGGGGACACCACGGCTTTGACGAAGTGGAATAAACCATTTGAAATACATCAGAACTGCTTCAATTGGATTTACCACTGAGATCCATCTCCTCAATGCTAAATACGTTTAACGAGAAAGGCAAAAGATTCATGCCCTTTCATCTGCCTTCTCACTCAACATTTGGCTGTTTGGAAGACCAACCCCTTTAAGGATCTATTCCAGAGATACGGCAGGTCAGCCCCTATTAACCATAGCTTAAGCTGCATGAAAAAAAGTTTTTTTTTTCTAGAAAAAAGCCCAAAACATTTCCAATAAAATATTTTAGATCTCTCCTAAATATTTAACATAAAACATTAAATTAAGAGGCCGTTTAAATAAGAGCTTAAGGTTGTGTTTAAAAACATATGTATTTTGGTCGTATGATATGACATTATTTAAAAGGATACATTAGAATATTTTAGGATCTTTTAACCCCTTAAGGACAATGGCCGGTCCCTAAACCCATTGAAAACAATGCATTTTGAGCCATGTCCATGTACGGGCTTTGTCATTAAGGGGTTAAAATATATTTCGATAAATCATACTAGCCCTTCAATAGTTTATTAGTCACATGAAGACATATTGTTATACATATCAAGGGCTTTGATAAAGTCTGCCTGTTTTTCTGGAGCCCCATCCCATGCATGTGTAAATTTGCCCCCTTATGCGGCCACCTCATAAGTATTTGAATTTTCTGATATTTTAATAAAATTATAAAGTTGATCATTGTCCCGAGAGCTGAAGGTCAACTATGTCTATTTTTCAAAAATCTATGCATTCTAAGTAATATCATTTTCCTTAACCCCTTAAAGACAATGGGCGGTCCCTAAACCCATTGAAAACAAAGCATTTTGAGCCCGTACATGTACAGGCTTTGTCGTTAAGGGGTTAAAGGCCATTTTTGTGCTATTACGATCTATATATTAGCCGTATATGTTTCCGTATGATGTGACGCCTTTGCTTTTACACTCAGGGAAACAAGCTACCTGAAACTTAATCAAATAAAATTCTAAGCAAAAGCCGCGGGGGATTGCTCGACGGAACGCTACGGAATTTAATTTACAGTTTCCGGGCGCCTCCATTTTCACTGAATCAGGCGGATGACTGGAACGTATGAGAACGCTCACACACCTTGGGTATAGACGACTGCACGAAACACGCAGACGGTAACAATGTAAGGATATGACGCCAATGAGCGAAGATTTTTATACAGAGTAACATAAACCACTTTTCTCTAAAATATAGTTCCTTTAAATGAGTATTTTTAAATTATTTATTTGTTATTATTATTATAATACTGAGTATTTAAGGCACCAGCGAGAATGTGTTTATGTAATGTTGGACTGAATATACGCTACTGGATATTTGGATATTTCTGAAGAATAAATTTGCGGCTGAATTTTCATTTCAATTATTATTTTTTTTCTTGTTTAAAGGGATATTTCCAAAATCCTTCTGAAATTGCCTATTTTTAACCCACAGCATACCTTGGAACTATCTTCTGGTTAACCCGGAGTCTCCGGGCAGGAGAGTGGTGTCTGGCCATGCCCCCCCCAACTGTTTAGAGGTGGTCCAGCCAAAATTGTAATACTCATTAACCAATAACCACGTAACGTTTCCCTGAAGAGTCGCAACACTAGAGACATCAAAACCGGTAACACGACATAACACTTGCGACGTACAGTATGTTTCAGAGAATATTGTGGCTCGGGAACCTATCAGTGAGAGTACTGATTTTCAGAAATTGGAGAATTTTTCACCCGCCTCTATTCTCATCTAGTTTCCATATTTTCTGATGTTGACATTGTGCCATTTGTTCAGCTTGTAGTAGGTATCAGTCTTGAAGAAAAGTAGGTAGAAGCAGGAAATGATAACCATGACTTCCTGATTATGATGTAATAGCGGATGTTTTATGCGTGGAGTCATTGTGTGTCACATCCAGTATCTGCATCCACAGTAACAATTCTTCACATAATATAAAACCATATAAATATGGTTTATATATGGTAATATAAATATACAAGGATACGATTTGATTTTTATTAACGTCTAAATTAGTCCTTTATCTTGTTGTACAGTTTAAAAAAAAAAAAAAAAAAGTTTATGGAAAGTGAAACAAAAACTAATTAAAACTCCAGATCAAATAATTGCAAAGATGATGCTGAGATGGGACCAAGCAGCTCTGTTCTCCTTCTGTGTTTTGTTATCTTTTTTTTTCTAGGTATATTTTTTCATCTAATCAGTTGTGCTCCCACAAGGCTGGAAATGATTAAAAAATGTCAGCTGTGATTTTTAACACGTTATTTACATATTGTAAGAGGTCCAGATTTGTTCAGCTATGACAATAGCAATATCCAGTATTTCTATACTCAGTGGATTCTGGGACCCCCATTCTAGTAGATAAATGAGCAAAGGGTCTTGAAAGCATTTGAAATCATGATAGTAGATAAATTTGGCAATGATTATTTTTAATCATGAAAACAGAAGAAAAAATTAAAAGTGAAACACTCACAATTCATATCAGTACCATAGAGAATTTATATTTTTTGCAGCCTTTTACACTTTTTGACTTCTTTAGTCTACCTGTTCCAAAAGTAGCTCTTCATCTCTGATGGGATAATCCTCTATATTCTGGAACAGATCCAGATCATAGGGCCCCAGTGCAAAAATTGTCCCAAACCCCCTTGATTTCACCAGGCAACATGTCACACAGTGCCAGCTTTGCCACCAAACAGTGTGTCGTTGCCATACAGCTTCACAGTGCCAACTTTGTCCCTAAACATCTTCTCTGTGCCATTTAAACCCCCAAACAGCTTATCTGTGTCATGTTAGCACCCAAACAGCCTGTCTCTAGCACCTTTGTCACCAGCTTGCCTGAGCCATCTTTGGCCCCCACACAGCTTGCATGTGCCATCTTAGCCCCCAAACTGCTTACCTGTGCCATCTTAGCCTCCAAACAGCTTGCCTGTGTCTCTCCCTCCTTGGTATTATTAGCTTTTAAAGCAGGCACATGTTCTATATTTCAGAGGAAGCAGGGAAATATGAGCTGCAGGAAGGCATAGAAGAAACAACAAAATAAAACCCAACTCAAATATTAAAAAATAATCAAAATTCTGTAGCGATTTTAAGTTCTAGTTTTAAGTTATATTTCCATCTAATTTGTACAAACACTTTTTGTGTTTTATGTAGATTAGTTGTAAAGTATTTTTTTTTTGTATTCCTGATGCCTGTCAACCTGTCCGAATGGGTTGTTAGCAACTGACAGATTAAAAGTCTCTTGGTAGAAGAAATTGCATCTAATTAAAGATGTTAAACAATGACAAATACATTTAAACTGTCAAGTAACAATCTTTGTGACATGCGTAGCAAACTGCTCATCAAGAATTTATCAAACAATGATCTGTATTGTTGTGAGTCACATGGGGGCAAAAGAAAGAACCGATGGGGCAGATATGACCTTTAGTTACCCCTTTAAAGCCTGGTAGCAAAATCCTATATAACAAAAAGGTTTTTCAAGCAGCCAATCACTGGCAAGAAAATGGTGAGCGCATTCTGTGTATGTGCAAAGGAGGTCTTTTCTTAGACCCCCAGTAATATCCCTCGAGCAAGCGCGGCAACTGGCGCCACTTCAAGCAGCCAATCACTGGCAGTAAAATGGTCCCATTGGAATCAATGTGAGCGCATTCTGTGTATGTGCAAAGGAGGTCTCCTCTTAGACCCCCAGTAATATCCCTCGAGCAAGCGCGGCAACTGGCGCCACTTCAAGCAGCCAATCACTGGCAAGAAAATGGTCCCATTGAAATCAAAGGAGGTCTCTTCTTAGACCCCCAGTAATATCCCTCGAGCGAGCGCTGGAGCTGACTAGCGGTAAGTAAAGCATGAATCAGGAGATATGGGGGAATTCTATATAATCCCCTCATGCATTTGCAGGAAGGACACCATGTTAATTTAAAGGGTCCTCCTCTATCATATACAATAAAGTGCATGCAATGGCTAGAGTGTCCTTTTAATCTAAGTGAAACAACAACTAAGGTAGACTTTTTTTTCCCCAGTCTAAATATGAGTTTATCAAACGCTGACAGTTTATCTCTTTACCATAATAAATGTTCCAAAATAAATTGCAGCTGACAGTTTCATTTTTTTGGAGGTATTTGTTTGAATTTTCAAGTATATATAAAAATTTTGTGAACATATACATTTTTTTATCATGAAATTTTTAAAAAGATAATTTTATTGACCACATGGAAAAAGCATGTCAGTCCGGCCTTTCTTGATAATAAATGCAGACATGGATCCGAGGGGGTTACGGCTGATTTTGACAGACGCTGCGCGTGTGACAAACACGTTATTTATCTTTAAAAAAAAAAAATAGAAATACATGTCAAATGGTGGAAAGTTGTTATTTGAAGCAAATACTTTTATACGTTGATTGACTGCTACGAAATTACTTTGAAATTCAAATTATTTCATGTAGAGATAATGTCAAAAAGATAATGGATCATGCATGACAATTTCAACAGCAACAAAAAAAAAAAAAAAAATAACAAAGACCGAGATGGTTATAGACAAAGCATGCTACAGCAGGCTAATCACAGGAACAGATAGGGTTAAATAACCTTGAATCAAAGAAATGCTTATTTTTACGTTTTTACTTGCACAAATTATAGAGTTTTCAACTAAATAATTTTAATAATTGTAAAAAAAAAAACAAGGATTTGGAGATATTTAAATTTTAGAAGTGAAAAATATAAAATTTGTGGCTTAAAGATGATATTAATGAATATTATACGTGTAAACTTTACCCACTTTATGCCTATCTTAGGGTTTCACCCATTACATTGTACTCTGTTACATTGTTTTCCACCTGCCAGCGCTTTGGACTGCTTGTGGACTTTACGTTTGGACTTCCTTATCTGGGCTTTGGACCAGAAACGACCTCATGTCCTGCTTGGATTTCAATGAATCTGAATGATGGCATTCATTACACCAGGTGACCACCATTGGTCCGCAAGGTGTCCGTACACGGACATCGATGTCCATCACAATAATTTGTGGTGTCCGTCATTCTGCTGGCTTTCTCCAGAGGCGGACTGGGCTGCCCGCTGCAGCAGGGCTAGTTTTGGAGATCACAGATATCACTCCCACCACAGGACTTAAGAAGACAGAAAAGGAAAGGGAGAAGATGATAGTGAGAAAGGGGAGAGATAAAGGGATAGATGAATAGAAAGATAAGATGTGGAGGAGAGATGAAGAGAAATATTTTGTGTGTGTGCATGTCAGTGTATGGGAAGGAGTGTGTGTATGGACAGGTATTTGTATGGGCAGTGCATATGTGTGTATTCTATCCATTACTATTACTGTTTTGGGCCTAAAAGGGAATAGAATTACTCTGATACATTTTAAGCCAGGAGGACTATTTTAAACAAAAACTGGGAAAATGCCCCCCATGAACCATGTCCGTGCCTTTTCCTGCAGCTGTAACATTTCCAAATCTCGGTTGCTATACAATCTTGTTGTAACCAGGAGACGAAAGATAAAATCATGTTCAACCATAGAGATGTACTAAACAAAGTGGGAGGGAAGTAGATGGAAGTAGCTTTGAGTAAGTTTAGCAACATAGCATTCACGTTCCCCGAGACAGAAAAATCCAACCTGGGGAAGCAGAGCTTCACCTGGAGACTCCGGGTCAAACCAGGAGAGTCTCTCGGTATCGGTATGTATATTTTTAAGAAAGTTTATTTGCTTCTTGCATAGTTTTTCCCTGAATTTAACAAGTAAATATTTTCTTAAAAGCTCTATTACTCCCGTCTCCCTGGTGGCTGAGTGTGGAATTGCAAATGAAAAACAAAATCTAAGGGGGAATTTGCCCCCCTGCCCCCTCCTCTCACCAGCACTGCAATGCATAGAACATGGGCTAATACCCTTATTTCAACAATTCCAGTGCAAAGCCATACTAAAATAATAAAAATAAATAAAATAAAAACTTTACGTTTATTATATTTTATATTATTTTAAAACTCGCTGCAAAGTAATGACTAACTTACTGAAATAACTCATGTCTTTCGAAGTTTAAGCTTCCGAAAAACTGTAAGAAAAAAAAAAACCCAGCATTTTTTTTTTGCAACTTTTTTTCACTTAAGGATTAGTGAGATCATTTTCTGCGTATCGTGTCTGTGAGGCATAAAAAGGAGTATTGAATATATTCTATTTTAGACTAAAAGCCCAGGTGTGCTAGTTGGTATTGATTTATATGTGATGGAAAAACGATGCTTTCAAAATGCCCTGAGTTACGTCAAAAAGGAGAGAAGATTTGGTTTTTCAAACATTAAATGTAGTAAGAGCATCCAACCGCAGTTTTCTATTTTTATTTTTTTATAAGTTTTATCTTAAGAATAGATCCCTAGACTGCTTCTTTAGGAAGAAACACATTTCTTTCCTCTACTGTATTTTAATCGCTCTCAGTGGGAATGAACTCACGTATTTTCACAAGAGGCTTTAAATCTCACTAAAAAAAGTAAAAAAAGAAAAAAATATATTATTTCAGTAAACATTGTGATCAGTAAATGTTAACCCCCTTTAAGGACAATGGGCGGTCCCTAAACCCATTGAAAACAATGCATTTTGAGCCCGTACATGTACGGCCTTTGTCATTAAGGGGTTAAGGTGTGACTCATATCTAGAGATGGGGGGAAATCATTAAAAAATAATCCGCCGATATTACAAAAATAAGCTGTCTTTTTGAGTGGCTCACTATAAAGAAGAACTCAACCTGTAGGTCAAATGTTGACCGGATAGGAAGGAAGTTTTATTTTACAATGATATGAAATACTCAAAATTCTGTGAAGACCACTTTTTGTCCAACTTTGGTACAATGGCGATTGTGTTCCACACCGTACATAACTCAAGTTTTACTAATACGCGCTAAACAATGCATTTGCATCATGAGTATCTTTTTTACCTTCCACGTTGGGCTTGTGTCTTAAGAACTGAGGAGCATATGTCTTCTCATTGTCCTACCAGACCCCATCTGAACTTTTGGACCTTTATGAAACAATTGTCCTTGTCCTGACCCTTGGCTTGTTCCTAATAATATTATAGCGGTCGGTAGTTCAGTGGATCCGCCATTAAGTAATCTTGTGACCTCTTGAAACTGAAGGCCCAAAGCTTGCTAATGAAGCTCTGGTGAAGGTCTCCAGCATTTGAGAGCTTCATCTGACCATCAGTGGAATCTACTCTTCCTTTAGATATAATAATTTTACTTTAGTGGTAGATATATGGCGTATGGCTCCTAACTCTAAGATGTGACCAACGACCGATTAAGGCTTGAGTCTTTACAGCAGGAAAAACGAGGAGACTAGACGGCGGCCGAATGGGTCTGATCTGCCGGTGAATTCTATGTGTTTCTACACTTTCCCATTACACGGAAGGTTTATCCGATGAATCTTACGATGACTTTTTAATACAAAACATAAAATCAGTATTTCTGGAGAAACAATAAAAAAGTATAGAGTGCAATAAAAAAGCATTATCAGGAATTAAAACACACATGTTTTTTAAGTATAGGTGCTGATAGCATTTAAATATCCATTCATAGTCAATCATTATGTGAATGTTATTATGTTATAAACTATTAAAATGCTGTTTTAGAGGGATATCCATCATGATAATTGTTTATTTCCTGTGCAAGAAATCAGTGGGATGTTGTTTGGAAAACGGGAAACAAATATATATTAAAAAAAAAATCCATTTTGCAGTAATTTTAATTATCGTTTGTTGGTCGGATCAAATTCAATATGCCCCCTATGGCATGTTTTTTTTTGTATTTCGTTTTACTGGGAGGCAGCTTTGTATGTAATACGTGATCCATTAATAAAACAATTTCATAATGCATTTGATTACGTAAAGGAGTTGTATTTCTTTTATATTCTATCTTTCCGTTCTTCCATTTGTAGTTGCTGTTGGTTCCGTCCATTTATTTGCTTGTATACCTTAATTTTAATGGCTACGGCCAGGCCCACACTGGCCATCCGGCACGCTGGGCAAATGTTGCGTACTTATCGTTACTGGCGCTCCGATGGCAGGTTAGGAGTGTTAGCGTGCAGCTGCTGGCTGGATATGTGTGTCATTTAGTGGCAGCAGGCCTTAAAGGGCCAGGGCTGCTTTTCCTACCTAGTCTGAACCTGGCTGCAGCAATGTTGTATCTACTATCTGTCATAAATATTACATGTGGGTAACAGGCCTGCATATTAACCCCTTCAAGACCGGGACGTACCTGGTACTTCCGGGTCAAAGGTCACCGCCAGACCGGGACGTACCAGGTACGTCATCGATGGTGCGCGATCCAGCGTCGCTATGAATGCTGGGATTGCGAGACGTCACCAGCGATCCGTAGCAGCCACTCCCCCCTCAATTCCGTGCACGTGATCGCTTTGAAGCGAATCGCGAGCACGGAATTAAAATATTTAAAAAAAAAACTGCGGTCTTCAAGGGAAGACGCAGTACAAGAAATCCGGTCCTGAAGGGGTTAAGGCTAACCTCATACACTTACCTCCGTAGGCAGATGAGGTCCTTTAACGTGTTACCATGCGGATAGAGCCAACAGATCCACATACTTCATGGTTTGGCCTCTGGTATGAAAAGCAGCCCTGACCCTTTAAGGCCTGCTGCCGCTACATGGCCTACACATATCCAGCCAGCGGAAAACTAACACTTTTGTTTACCCCAGTCCGGCGATCCCTGCAAATACTCACTTTAGTAAATAAATATGGTTTACGTGAAAAAAAATGTGTTTTTTTTCAAGCAAGCTTTAATATTTCAAATGTTATCTCGGAAGCTCAGGGCCGTACCGCGAACCCCGTGATTTACGACTATATATCCCAAACAGCTCTCACGCCACCCCTACATATTTTTCTTTCTCTTAACCTCTTAAGGACAATGGGCGGTCCCTAAACCCATTGAAAACAATGCATTTTGAGCCCGTACATGTACGTTCTTTGTCATTAAGGGGTTAAAGTCAGCAGAGACACTGACAATGAGATAAAAATAATTCTCTAAACCCATGAAAACAGTCATTGGCAGGAATCCACAGTCTCCCCGGTTCAATACCTTTCTGGCACCAATTTGATAAACTCCTCATTCAAATGCTCTACAGACAAGAGCTCAAGTTGATTTGATGGATTTTCCGGAAGAAATTGTCTTTCGGTTCTAAGTAACTGCGGATTCTTTGCAAATCCTTACAATATTGGCTTTCTTGCTTAACAGCTACCTGTGGGAGAATCTTTAGTATTTGGGTAAAATAATGAAAACTTAACTCTTGTTGGTATGCTTAAAATGTGTTCCAAACATTTAAATTGCCGGTTGACTTATCACCAGGCAGTCACTGGTTAAGAGGTTGGGGAAATTCCAATTTACAACATAGACCTAATTATTATTCTTACTTACCGGAAAACTGTCAGTTTCATAGACTTTAGCAAAACTAAACTAATTTGTTAAAACGACATCCTCTTCCGAGTCTTACAGAGGCTGCCAATCAACGGCAATCAGCAACTTGTAGGGGAAAAGATACCCCAATGGAGAAGAACAATTATACCAACCCCGAGAACAGAAGGTGAAGACAGCTGCACCCATGGTATAGACATAAGGTAGTTTCAATATATATATATATTGCTTATTTTCATACACAAGCATATTATTTTATATATATATATATATATATATATATATATATATATATATATATTGCTTATTTTCATACACAAGCATATTATTCTATGCTTATTTAACGTATAGAAGTAAAGGATCTGGAAAAAGTAACATTATTATGAACCAATTATGAACCAAAACAGATATTTTTGGGTGGCATTGCATAATTGTCTAGAAAGATTTTCTTTTATTTAAAAAATAGAAATCTTCATACCTATATACATATACGTATATATGTCCATTCTCCATGGGTCAGTCCCGATTTTCATATATATCTATCTATCTATCTATTCATCTATCTATCTATCTATCTATCTAGATATTTAAAAAATTAAGCATCTAGATATGAAAAGGGAATAAAAAGGGATATGAAAAGGGAAAAAAAAATACACAGAAAATAAATGTATTAAACAATGGAAATCACTCTGGAAAGGATGACTCTTAATGAATGATCTCCTGCGGTTCTTAGAACCTTAGAACCAACATAATACTGTCTGCAAAGACAAACCTAGAACGAGAAACGGCAGATGCGTCATTAAAAGAGAGAAATGCAATAAAAGTGTATCGTCTGGCCAGACGAGACACCACGTAGACCTTGGTGCTTTAAGGAAAAAAGAATATATATTATTTAGTGGAACAAGCTGCCTTTGAAACACTCCGGTCGCGGACTTGCTCATGACAGCAAATACATTCCATTTAGAACTGTGGCCATTGATAAATTAGTTCTTGTTTAAAATTGGCATTCTGTCAGTAAATTGAATGAAAGTACTGCAAGTGCTGCAATTAGGACTCCCCGTGGAGCCGGAGCCGTGACAGTTGACTTGCAAGTGCACACGCAGACAATACACGGGTTCCTTCGCTATGTAACCGTATTAGGTTCCGGTGACAGATAGAATGTCTTGCTCTGCAAACTCCAGGGGTCCATTCACTCATTCATATTGATGAACAATGTAAAGCCAATAGGACCCTCTTTACGGGGGTCTGCACTTTACAATACGTGGACCATTTTTTTTTTATCATTCATATGAGTTTACTAATTAGTTTTCCAAAATATTCTGCTGTTTACTTTTTTAAGCCCCATAATATGATGTTTTCAGGCAGCTGCCTATTAGCCGTTTGTATGAGTTCTCGCTCTGTAATCTTATCCCCAATCTACTAAACACCCCCCGACTCCTTATCATACAGAGGGAAACAATAGAATGGCAACATTTTAATTAACTAGCAGGACACCCTAGCTAATAAAAGTCTATGGAGCAACAGACTTCATTAGCATTGCCATAAAGCATCAGCTCAGAGCACGTAAAGTCACCCAAAATATCACATGACTGACAACAATGGCCGCCTCCAGCTCTGCAGATGAAGGGAGTTTATTGGAACAAACCGGGGGGGTGAGATTTTTTGTTTGTTTGTTTTTAATTTAGAGCAAGTCACCTGCAACTCTGTTATCTTTCTCTACTCTTTAACCCCTTAAGGACAATGGGCGGTCCCTAAACCCATTGAAAACAATGCATTTTGAGCCATGTACGTGTACAGGCTTTGTCATTAAGGGGTTAATGTCCTGAAATGAACTACATATAATTCTCGATGATTTATTCTCTAAAGAGGAAGTTAGCAGGAGAGTTGCAGTTTCATCTCATTGACTTTACTTTACATTACGAAGGGTTAACACCAATGAGCTCCTGCTCCAAGAACATCAAGAACTCTCTGAATAGCTCAGGGACAACTCATTTGTTTTTGCAGAGAAATGTGCCAGAAATCTCTATGATCGCACCTTTAATATCCGATTTTCAGGTCAATGAATTTTTAGAACCTCTTTTGATGATTTAACCTCCCAATCATTACTGCGTTGGCACTTAAAGGGTTTATATTATGGTCATAAAAAAATGTGATTAGCAAAGTAGCTTCCTGGGGGCATAATTTGCTTTTATGTACCCAAATCTACCAATGATTAATATTGATATCCTGGGAAATAAAGTATTATTGTCACCCTGGCCGTTAATATGCTGTTTTGACTGCAATAAACTTTGCTGCTAGGAAGGTCCTAATTAAATGCCCTTGGCTTAAACATCATTGTGAAACGTGATTGTACTTGACACCTGGAAGGTAAAGAGTTAAATACTAAGCTCCAGGCTGAAATCTTTTCTCTAGTATTGTATATATCTACTGTGAGCTTATAGGGCCCAACAAATAGTTAAGTTAGATACTTTTAGGGGGGTCTGTCTTTAATGAGACTTTATGACCCGTTTATGACTTCGTGTGACTTTATGACCCGTTGAAAGCCATTTATGTTGCCAGTTGGATGGTGGACATCATCTTATATCATTTAAATAATTAACCCATTTCCTGCTCTTTCTATACACATTATTGGGGCTTTTAGGGCTATGGAACCCTGCGATCCCCTCATGCCCAGCAAACATTCTGAGCTCCTTGAAAAGAGGACCAACACGGGAGGAAAGGGGGCCAGAGGGGTTTGACACACAAGTTGGTCGGATATCTCCTAAAGGGCCACTTGGCCTCCTAAAGTGTTTTATCAGAGGTATCTATCTTGTTTCTGTTGTTCGCCTAATTGTTTGTTATTTGCACTTTTCAAATCTTGAAAAATATCATAATTCCCATCACCTTTCGTTCGATCGAACCCACCGTCAATAATGGAGCTCTTAGAATGTTGTTATTCGCCTACGGTGCATATTAAATAATAAATGCAATGAAATAATATCTCTCCCCATTCGCTATCCACGTGTAATGACAGTGAGTTAATGAGCTACGTCTTTATGCTATCATCGGTTTGTGCTAAATGCAAATTGATAATTGTACCAGCTCGTTAGCAAATGTAAAATAATTACCTGGTGGTGTGACGGTTATTCGAACACCAATTTGAGTAGTGCTTTGCTCGATGCTTAAATGGTTAAATAAGATACATTATATCCATAGATAAAACAGTGAACCGTTACGTTTGTCTGTCCTTGTAGCGAAGAAGCGACTGGATCTATCATTGGGTTGGCAAAACCAATATGACGCCATGATGTTACGGTGGGCAGCAGCCACAGTACTCTACAGGGCGTCCGGCAGGGCCGGATTGTGGACGACTAGGCAGCCCTGGTGCTTTAAGGCCACCAGCTGCCAAATGATGTCAGTTTGGTCATCAGCTGGGTATGCGCAGCCGTGGGTTATGTCCTTTATACTCATGTAGTGTGCGCCCGTGTTTATCCAGCCTTTCGGCCACATACCGGAAGACCCAATCTGCCTCTAGAGCGGCAGTATTGATAAGTACGCAGCCCTACTGGCCACTGGCCCACCGGCCATTGACCTGATATGCCACATGGCCAGTACGGGCCTGGCTTCCAGATTTGCATTTTTCACCCACAGGGCTAAACCCTTGTAGTCCAGAAGCTGCATATTGCAATGATTCAATCCTTGAATGCGTACTCCTCCAGAATTACTCTATGTTGGAAGCACACCATCGAAAATGCTCTATTTATGCCTTGATATACAGTCAGGCAAGTTTGAGGGTCGCTGGTCCAGTTACACACATTTGCCACCTAATCATAATGGCTCCGTCTGGCTCTCGCCTTGCCGCCAGCTTGCCGTAACCTTTGATAAACCAACTCTAACCCACTAATGAATATTTTATTGCGAGCACATGCACAGCTAAAGAAGATTTACAGCATCGTACACAGGCGCTGACACTGCCAGAGTCGCTGAAATCTGTCTGCATTCTGCACAGCTACGGGATAGCAAGAAGCAGGGCTGGCTTCAAAAGCTCCGTCTACAATCCGCAGCCCGATTAAAGACCCAATTTGAGTTGTTTCAATCAAATCCAAAAGGAAAATTGTCCAAATTGGCGCAATTCTATCTTTCGAAATGTTTGAAATTTGTAATTGAATGTATCGAACTCGAAATTGTTGAATGAATAGCAGGTCTGATATTGATTAGGCTAAGGGGGTATCAAGCAAATTAGGATTTTCAGATGTTCCGCCTTGATTGAGTGGGGACGGTGCAATCGAATGGTTAAGCTTGATGAAATCACCTGACATGGAGGACCTTTTGATGCTTTGAGGCAGTTTTCATGCTTTTCATGAGTCTTAAAATGGTCTCGGAACTCTAAAACTCTTGAAAAAAGCATAACTGCCTCAAGGCATCAGAAGGTTCTGGGTTAATCAAGCTTAACCATTTGATTGCACCATAAAATTAACGGTTCCCATATACGCCACAATGAAAATAAGACTCTTTTTTGAAGGTAAGGCAGCAGCCTCTTCCGATGCCGTTTCATTAATTATCTTAAAACTATTGACACACAGGAAACCAGAAACAAAAGGTGTTAAGGTCATGTAAATCTATGACATCATTGTTTTGAGTGCTTTATTTAAATTACATCATATTAGATGAAAGGAGAAGCAGCTGGAGCTGGAGCTGCTTCAGGCAGTCCAAAATAGGACGACGGCGGGAAGGTACACTGCAGCTTCTCCTTAAGGTAAGTAAGGTCCCTTTAAGTTGTCCCTTAATGATCGATCAGTCTGTCTATCTACTGATCATCTATGTATCAATCTGGAATTCGCCGTGCAAAGGTAGGGATTCTCGTCCGCTCATCCGAATCACAAAGTTCGGTTTATTATATTTGGAAATAAAATATTTAAAAGAGTAAAAAAATAAAAAAAAAAATGAACAAACAAACCTAGAGCGCGACTAACCGTAAATTTTGAATCTGCGGGGAGATGCCGCTGTCATTTCTGACATATACAAAGACAAAGCGCTGCAGCATCTGTGCCGAGGACTCCTGAGATCCCTCACTTGTGACTTCAGTTCACCTTCAGTAACTTTCAAATCATCATGCGCCAAAGCTGTGTAATCTTCAATCTATTTTACAGGTGCTGCTGGGTATAGAATAACCACACCACAACTGATTTCTATTTGGAAACATATGTTTTTTTTTTTATATAGTTTATATGTTCAGATATTGTATCGAATGCGTAACCGACCAATAGCGTGGGCTAAACCTGGATCCACGTTCGAAGGGCACTAGTATCAGTGATGTGTTGATAGAACTAGGCACAGAAGAGAAGTTTGTTCCAAAGGAGGAGAAATGTTAGGCCATCATCTAAAACTAGAGAGCCAGAGCTGTAGATGGAATGTAAGGAAGTTCTACTTTACTGAAAGGGTGGTAGATAAGTGGAACAGCCTCCCTTCAAGTGATTAAAGCTACTGCAGCGAGGGTCCGTGGGATAGGCATATGGCTCTTTAATCTAAGACGGGACCAACGACTGATTGGGGATCGAGTCTTTACAGTAGGAAAACCACGCTGATTAAAGGGCTTTATTTGTCGGCTAGATACATCTAGATCAACCTCTTGGATCTTACGGATCTTTTGATTCTTGAGAAGAAGTCACAGGTCGTAGATAAAAGAGTCTTTCCTAGACTTGGAACGTGAACCTCAAGGCCCCACCAACCAAGGTCCTTCGCATCTCCTCCTGCCAACAAAGGCTTTTCTATCGAGGACTGGATAACAAACCCAGCCATGCCAAAGTGTGCCAACATTCCGAAATTACAACTGAATTAACAAATCATGACGATAGTGTCTCCAGGTGGTCCTTTAACCAGAACACAAATGAAAAATGCGTCATACAATAGTCTTGTGCTAAGTTGTTCCCATATCTGAGACCAAATAAGAATACACCTGTTGACCTTAAAATAGGACAATCTAACCAATATTTCCATGATTTTTCTCCCTAGGCAACTTTCTCTTGCATCACTTATACGGATTTAAAGGAAAATACTAAGAATCCTTTACAACGTTTATAAATCCGCTTGGAGCCACCCGTGTGATGGTTCTCTTATAGCTAGGTCTTGTTTTTAAAGGAACGTCCTTCTAATCATAAACATAGAATGCTGGCTGTAATATGGTACAGAGGGAGACCTGGAATTAATTTGTTGGGAAGGCTTCGAGGTAACGGCCAGAATAATCAATTTGATGGAAAACGCAGTAAAACTATTGTACATAAACTGAAAGTGATAACTGATTCCAACCATCTGGTGTAGGGAATTGAAATGCCATCTTGTACCCGTAACTTTTATGCTAGGTATATCCGAGTGATTTGGCCTCCGTTTCTATACTTTATATCCCAATACATAAATGTTTTCTTTTACTTTTTTGTTACGTACGTTGATTACAGAAAAACAAATTTTTTTGTTAATATTCCTAGAATATTCTACTCTACTGTAAAATATTTCAATTACAACCTTAATGATTAAACTATTCTTTTACACGCGTTCTAAATTCTGTTTAATGTGTAATATTTATATATAAAATAAAAAAGCTTATTAAAAAACCATAGCTGATCTGTTATGTTGTACACGGTTATAATTTTAGAACATTATTAGTATTAATATTTTTTTCTGGAAAGGTTCAGTAGTTCATAGATACCCAGTTTAGGGCAAACTGTGCATTGCATAACAATATATTGTGGTAAAAAGACACAAAAAATACATCCAAAACATATTTTTTATCCCTATTCCTCCTCCCCAAGATCCAAACAGTATAAAAAAGTGCTTGGAGCGCCACTTTGTAGAAGATATGTAGGTGGCCGTCTGAGCCAATATAGCTGTGACTCGGATAACCAAATGGGATAACCCATTGGCAGTCTTCGCGGTTATTTGGACTTAAAAATCTCCTTAATTGAGTGACATTCTTTGAAGGAGAGATTTTATCCATGACGTTCTTATAAGAAAGACCCAACTTTTGAAGTTTTGGTGCAATTTAATCAGAATAAAAATAAGTCAGCTCTAGAATTGGCATTTTGAATCTGTCAACCTCAACCACCCTTGGACTCAAGGTTGGACCTTGAAAGGGCCATCAAAAGGTCTACTGCTGCTATCATATATTTCCTTTATCCGCCAGTCTCTATCATAACTTTTTTCTTTGCCCTTAATTCAACTCAATCTTTCTCTCAACTTTAGTTGGGAATATATATATATATATATTTACTGTAGATTTAGTTAAATTACATTCAAATTTGATGGAAATGTAATTTTGCCATTTCCAGAGATGAGTTTAAACACGTGCTTCAAATTGACTACACAATTTACGAAAATATGCTACAGTTTGCTTAAATTTTAATTTTTTCCATTTGATCATGTTTACTAATGATATTTTGTTGAATATAGGAATTGCGGTAACGAGAGACATGTTCCCAAAAGACGTGTGTGACATCACAAGACCGTGTTCCCAAGGGGAGATGGAATGAAACTCAGAAGATCCTCAGAATGTATTTGTCTTAGAGAAACAAATTTAAAAAAGTCTGATTTTTATATATTTATATATATATATATATATATATATATAATTTTAAAGAGCTGTTTTAATATATGAAGTTAGCATTGCATAGGTTTGGAACAAATACATAGACGCTTATATTTAATACTTTTAATTTTCTGGGATATTTTAATATGGAAATTCCTGATTTTATTCCATTTATTCTAAAAACAATATAATATATAATAAAATATCAGATAACTGCGCTATAACAGAAAATGTTTTTGAAATTTGTTGGCGTCGCCCTCTTATTTATGACATCACCAATTGTCATTTGATGATGTCAAAAATTTGGTGAAATATGAAAAGTGTTATTCAAAAGCATCCGCAAAGATTGCAATAAATACGTCAAAAATTGCCCTTTTTTTCCCACCCAACCCTAGTGCGTACCGTAGATCAAATCTTCTACTATTGACCAAGAATTATTTTTTTTCAAGCAAAACTAAAATATACTTAATATGTCAATTAGAAACGTGGATACGAATATGACCCACGAAGCATACGGTACATCACTTTTTTTTTATTCCTCCCCTCCTTTACGTATTCCAGCTGTTTTAGGAGCAGAAAATCTCCTTTTTTTTACATGTATATGATTTTTTCTTCCTCTCCGGTTCCAGTTTAAGGTCACATTCTCCTGGATATGATTAATTAATTGGTATTTTATCTATTTTGTTAAACGTCCTTTTGTGGTTCTAAACATTTCAACTTAATTACAGCCAAGAGGATCTCTCTTTTTGTATTTCTGCACTTGAAAGGAGCATAGCTTTAATTAATTGTGCCTGTCCTATGGCGTATGGGACTTTGATTGAAAAAAAAACGTATAGAAAACATTTTTCACTTCTCTAATTAAATTAAACTTCCTGGCATTTTTTTTTGTCCTATGATAATCTCTTTTTTTAACCCCTTTGGGGCAGACGTTTAAATGTTCATTAAGTATTAAACGTTAGACTAATTATTCGGTTTTTAGCGTAGGTTAGCTTAATTGAGGCAAAGCTTAATTTCTTATATTAGTGGGTGTTTTTTTTTTTCTAACAACGAGGTTTTTTTTTTTCGTCTGCTCTAATGCCCAAATGAAAACTACAATTGTTATGTTGATTTTTTTTATGACCTCAACATAAAGCCTGAATTAGAAACAATTACCATCTGTTTCTTAACAACCATCTTGCGCAAAATATTTTCTCCTTATAATTAATATTTTTTTTTTTCGTGCCAGCAATTTCGAGATTTGCAGTAATTGCAAATCTCAAACCCTCTGCGTTAACTCTATCCATTAAATAGAAACATAGAATTTGGCTGCCAATCAGACCCATTCGACCCATCTAGTCTATACCATATGTAGACTCTACCACTTCTGCCCCCCCCCAGTGCTGTATTCTGCCTTGGAATTCTATACATTGCCCTCAAGCTGAAAGAAGAGTCCTAATTATTACATTTATAAGGAAAGGACATTTTTTCTGTAAATAGGTAGTCTGAACTGGCTTTGCTCTTCGTTATGAAGGTGCCACCACAGTGATATGCATCATGCAGGTCTTCTCGAAGCTGAAATCCACCAGATCGGAACATTCGGAGCAGGAACAACATTCTCTCTACTCTCTAGTACTCCAATACGTCTCACAAAGCAACTTAGAGGCACATTCTTTCCCGGTGGGCCGATTGAGGAGATCAGAGATCTCCATTGTAGCTGACCCGTTGCCTCCTGGGCCTGCTGCCTTGGGCTATGCCTAATTGGCCTAGGCCAGAATACACTGCTGCCAATGGTGCCATAGTCATGACCAGTTGACCACATGTCAAGAACATGCAATCAGTTTTTTATTGAGATTTTCAGAAATACAATATTAAATCCATGAACAATATGAAGGTATATGAATACTGTTTAGTCAAAGAGAATAAAAAAAAAGAAGAGCGAAATGAAAAAGTTTTTTAGTAGTTCTAAAAAGTTCCTTCAAAGAATTGAACCAACAGTCTTTTTGGTGGGGTCCTCATATATTTTCCTTGAACGTAATATGCAATTAATGATTTTAATAATATACCAAAGTTGATGGGTGTCCATTCCAGTGAGAACGGGGGACGGGGAAGGGAATTCCAGAGAATTCCCTAAACTTTTTGTAGGCAATACACTTTTTGTAGGGGTCTATCGTACACCGGCGGCGTTTATGGTAGGACTTGTTGGCACCATGTAGCTTGTTTAATTGTCTTTTTCGAACTCTACTTGGTTATTTCAAAAATGAAAGCGTTGGGGGAGGAGGGGGGGTTTCCAATATTAACTTTTCCAGCATCTCTATTAGTTGAAAATAATTCATCTTTTCTTTTTCTGATCTCCAGAAGCTATTTTGTCCAAAAATTCACAACTTTGTTCAACGTACATTTTAATAGCCTACATTCCTCCATCACAGGCCACTTTTTCCAAAAAAAACCTGATATTTCTTTGGTTTTCCCCAACTTCACATTCAGTACACAACCCTCAAATATATTATATTTTTTATGAGCGATATATATCAGAAATGATCTGTTGCCGCGAGACATGTAATATGGTCACATATAAAAAATTCCGTATTGTACCTGGATTCATTTTTGACAGCCCGGATTTAATTTAGGTTCACTTGTGCAGAATATAGATAAGGAGATCAGACTTTTCCGCTCGAGCAGAAAAGAAAATGTCGCTGTCTCTGGGAACAAATCCTTTTTCCCTTAAATATGTTTGTTATGTGCAAACAAAAGCTATTGTGCCTGTCAGTATATAATGGAATCTTAAATATAGTTATATAGCGTAAAAAATATAAAAAAAATAACTTTAAAAAAAATAAATATTTGTAGTGTTGACTAAAAGTAGATTTAATTTGGTAAACTTCCTTTATCTGCAGACCTGAAGGCCGCCATTGACATGTGATATGTTGGTGATTCCTCTATTCAAACACCACACCGAGCTGATACTTTACGGCAATGCTAATGAAGTCTCGCTTATCTAATGAAGTCCTTTCTCCTGTTGGACTCTCGTCAGTCAATAGAGGAGGGCAAGCTGCCATAACAGATGTCCTTTTTGATGACAGACATTGGTCTCAAGCTTTGCTTGACCTCACATTGTCTCGCCGAGCTATATTAGTCAGTGAGTCCCTTAGTGTGATTAAGACTGAGACATTCAGTTATTTAACACAAAACATTATGTTATAGACACATCTGTAGGAGATATCTGATGCTCTTACATTACTGAAAAGGAAAGCGACATTATATCGATGACACTAAAAGTAGGATACTAAAACTGATACTAAAAAATAATGGTAGCTATTTTATTCACCTTAATATATTGCTCCAGTGAATTTTTTACGAAGATGTCTTGTTCCTTTTTTACCAAAATGTAGTAAGGCAAGGTCTTTACTACAAAAGCTTTTTTGGTATTAAATTAAGTTTTTCGTTAATATAAAATGAAATAACAATAAAATATAGAAATATAAAATATAGAAATAATACTTTTAATATTCTTTTAATACTCCTTTAAATACTGTTTCAGTATAGAAGATTTAGTAGTAGATTTTATATATATATATATATATATATATATATATATATTAATATATATATATATATTAATATATATATATATATATATATATTAATATATATATTTATATATATTTATTAATATATATATATATATATATATATATATATATATATAAAATTTATATATATATATATATTAATATATATAAAATAAAGCAAATCAGTAAAAATAAATGGCCGCCCCGTTAACAGCTGTCAGGCATATTAATGTAAAACAGGAGGTTTGGAAGACAGACTTTTGCCAGCGCTTAAAAGATTAATTGACACACATATCATTTAAATGCTTTTCTTGTCTTCTGCTATTTCCCTCTTCAATCAATCATCAGTCGATGTGTGAATCCTTACAGCTTTTTGTTAAAATGTAAAAAAAAAAAAGTATATTTTAAAGTACCCAAGCCTGCCACATTTCAAATACTTGCAAACTGGAGTGAAAATACAAAATATTATAAATATTTTAAATAACGCTAATGGCCTCTAGGTACTAAGGAGCGTTCAATTTACAATTTATATTCTATTAAAATTAGCCAGCGTACTAAAGAGTGAGAGACATATAATTTAACACATATTAACACTATGAAGTCATATAAATTCTGGGGTAGGGATCTCTCGTTTGCAATAATATATATTTTTCCACAAGCTCTTCTTTGTTGCGTTGGATGTAGAATGAACTTTGTACAGCCTTCAATAATTTAAAAAACTTTTAAATATTTCATTTGGGGGGCTTTCGATTGGGTTAAAACAACAAAAAAAAGAGATATCAATCAGTGCTTAAAAATCATACTTTTTGGCTTTTTCAAATATTTTGTTATTGAATTTTCTCTTTGAGAAATAAGTAGTGGATAATGTCCCCTGCCATCCGGCCTCTGATGTACCTGAATTGCCATTTGTGCGTCAGATCTTGTCCTTCACCGTGCGGCCACCCGCTGGACAGATGTGGCCGCATACTGCAAAAGCATTACAACGTAGCATGTGGCCCGGGGTGTTTAACGAATTACTCTAGATAAAGATGTATTAAGTTGTGTACAGTATATATCCATGTGACAGGCAGGAAAAGGGGTGGCATGGGGGGCAAATACCTCCTGGGCCACTGCCTTAAACTTTATGTATGTTTTATTTGTACTTCCACATACAACCACTAGGGGCTCTACAGTGAAAGCTCCTTTTAGAAAGAATTTACTTGTTGACGGTTTCCTTTGTTTTCTCTTTCTGTGTTTTCATGCGTTCCTTTCCTTTTCATGTGTTTTTAATCTGATTGAGTAGTCAACAAGGGGCATTATTGTCTTCCAAACATGCTTTGAGCTGCTTCATTACTGGGCCATCTGGCTAGGATTGATATCGTGGCTAAATGTTACAGAATATATAAATATATATTTTGCATGACTATTTTCTCATCCCATGTTACACTAAGTCCCACGAATAACCAGTGATAATGTGTTCGATCCAATAATATCAGAATACTTATACCGGTGGCAACAAACAAGGATTTAAAACCATGTGGGAAAGGTGTTACAAAAATACAAACTATTTAGTATTTTTCTTAACCCCTAAAGGACAATGGGCGGTCCCTTCACCCATTGAAAACAATGCATTTTGAGCCGGTACATGTATGGGCTTTGTCATTAAGGGGTTAATAGGGATCCAAGCACAAAATCCAACACCAACCACTAATGGTTCAGCTGAACAATTCGATGTACTGTTCTTTGGAGGAACATTTTCAAATATACACAGTATGCAAATATTAACTTAATGATAAGCTAATGAACATAATAATTAACCGCCCCGTTGTGTCTTTGTCACCTTGTGTTAGATTATGGTCCATGTTGTATTTCAATCTCATTAAACCATAATGTAATTTCTAATTTTACTGGGCACTTTGGGACTACTTCCCTGTACTGTACAGCCAGCATGTGATGAATACGAATAAAAATGCTTTCATATCTTAATGTTTGTTTTAATTAGTGATAAATTATATAGTTTATAGGCTAGTGATTAATAATTTGAGTTTCACTTAAATCTCCTTTTTTCAACAAATAGTTTATTAATGTAAATTTAAACTACAATAAAGGTTTTAGTGTCTTCTGCAAACTCCCTTTTTATGAAAACCCCTGAAAACAAGGCCAAACCCCCAACGAATCAGGCGACAACAAAGCAAAAAGTTCAGCATTTTCGTCTGAAATACATGGGTCCACATTCACTCACACTCGTTCATTCTTTCTCTCATGCTCTCCGACGACCAATTCCACTTCCGTATCTTCTTTTTCATCTTTTATCTTATATTGTCTCCCTTCTCTCTTCAATTTCAATCCTTAATCTTTCTTTCTCCACGGACATAACTCAGCTGCAAGTTCTACCTAAATGGCAGCCCTGCGGTGACGCCCTCCCCGATCCCCCAATTGAGGAACAAGACGTCACTGCAAGCTCCTCCATACTGCCCTCAGTTCACAAGAGGAAAAAATGACAGCGTTTGTGGTGACGTCCTCTCCCCCAATCGGATGGTGAGATTTATATTAGTGAAATAATTGTAACTTTTTATTTTTTATCAGACATATGTACAGATATTATTTTTTAGGATTTTGCTTTAACCTTTTGCTTACCTACTGAAAAAAAATATACAGCCATCCCAGTTTCCAATAATAAAACAAACATATTAACAAACATTTATTAAAACTGTTCTATGTTAAAGAACATATTAAACATGTTTTTAAATGTAAATAGGATGGTAGTGAACGTCTCTTTACGAGTTAATCATAAAAAGATATTTCTGCAATCAATATTTAGAAGAAGGCTCAGAAATCATATTTCACCTGTATAGAATTGCACGTTTTATTGAAATTGATTGCTTTTCTTTCCCAAGAGCACATTACAGGAAGCGTTAGGATCTTATGCCGTAAAGCCAAAAATAATCTTGTAACAACATCATCTGTAGAACGTCGCTCCTGGGCAATCCTGCCTCATGACCTGTTAGAGAAGAGAATTGGAAAATGTACAGTAACTTTTTTTAAACGATATGTTTGTACTCCTTTCTACAGCATATATACGACACACAGAAAAATGTATTGCAGGAAATTAAATCCATATCTAAGGTCAACATAATGAAACCTCTAAATCATTTAGTGTCAGGCAACTTGTAGCCCAGATCTCAAACAGTAATGAGGTTTAATGTTAAATAGAAGGCATGCATCATAACCAAGGATGCATGCTGTAAATCCATCCAATATCTACTAGCATCCACATAAAAAGCGTATACATGGAACCTTACGATGGGAATAATAGTTTAGAATTTGGCACATCTTGTTCTACCCTGACTTATGGTAACAGCTCAGAAAATAGTAAACAGAAATATTGGACTGAATATTAATTGCTATTTTATATTCAGATTCAAATTTGAATTTTAACAAGTTTTATTGAACTTGTTTTATTATCCAAAAAATAGGAAGTATATACACAATGAAACAAACAATGTTACTGTGTGAGCAGCCAAAAAGAAAGCTGTAGCTGCGGAAAAGGTAAGGGGATGAGTATGTATGTATGTGTGTGCACAAGTGACTCTATTGGTCACCAGCAGGAGGCTCGTCTGGCAACAATGAAGGAGCTTCCTGCCGGCGACCAATAGAGTCCCTCGTACAGACTTTTAACTCCTCATGGTGAAACTCTGCCTGAGGAAACCATTGGTCTCCAGGAGTTAAAAGTCCGTACGAGCGACTCTATTGGTTGCCAGCAGGAAGCTCCTTCATTGGTTGATGCCAGAGAAGCTCCCTGCTGGTGACCAATAGAGTCGCTCACACAGACTTTTAACTCCTCGAGCGATCCTATGGATTTATGCTCCCGTTAACCCTTGCGATGGCTAACGGGAGGCTAGAGGGAGATTAGTTTTAGATATTAATGAAGATGAAGACAAACACGGAGATTCTTCATGTTGCGTGTCTTCGTCTTCATGTACGTTTTGCCCCATGTTCATTTCTTCGGTATTCAGGCTGAACAACGGAAAACGCACCCTTAGTGTTTGTTTTCATGTTGGCCCGAATATGAATCCACAAGTCCATATCAAAATGTCAAACTGTCAGCAGAATTTATTACCAGCATTATTAAAGGCTAAAGTTGGAAATTTGCACTAAAAGTCCCTCTTTTTACTGAAAAAAAAAAGACTGAAGAAAAATCTGCTGAGAATGCATATGTCTTTTATTAAATATCAAAGAGAACCGAGCAAGCGATACGTTTGATGCCCACGTGTGATAACAGATGGGTGTATCAAATATTTTAGAACAATAAATAGCTTGGTGTTTATTCAACAAGGGGTTAAAATAAAAATGATTTTACTGAACCCAGTTTCCTCTCATGTTTATTTTGTATTGTGACTTTTATGTTATAATACTTTCATATTCAACGAGTATATTTTCAAAGAATTTCATTGTACTACATTAACTGAATGTGTTGAAGTTAAGGCAGCTATTTCAAAAGCTCTTTTAATGTAGAAGGGGAAAAAAAAACATACACACTACATTTTATTTTATAATAAATTGTAATTATTACTTCACAGTTCTGATTCTAAATTTCCTCATCCTTTGTCCACACAGCTGCGAAGGAAATCAAGCGTTCAAAAGAGACCTCATACAAGGTTTCTGTCGAATACATTTCTGCATTTGCTTGTATTCCTTTCCCTCCCTTGGTGGGCATTCTTTATACTGTATGTATGTGATACTATATCTCTACCCTAATGAAGATTCAGCTTTTAATTGGAGTAAAAAAAAAACATCATCAAAGGTAAGGAGGTGGATATGTGTGTATATGTATTAGACTGACAGCGTAGGTATAAGTGTGTGAGCATGAATGTTTATGTGTAAATGTGTGCGAGGAAGGTAGAGTATCAGAGATTTAAGAAGGGGTTGAGATGGAAGGGATAGTACTTGGAGAATCTTTGTTGAGCAGAGTCTTAACATTAAATATAGCCCTGGTTTAAAATCATTTAACAAACATAAAACCTACTTCATAGCTTCCGAGTTCCCAATAATTTGAGCAATGTCCCTTGGTAAAGTCCTTGTTCTTAATTTTCTGCCCAAGTAAGATCTTCAGTCAAATGATAAAATAAAAACCCAGACACATTTTTATACATCGTCATGCATCAGTGTTTCCAAATGTTTGTATCCTCTATTGACTACAATGAAAGTCGATATCGTCCTCCACACACTTGGGGCCACTGGTGCACCCACCATTTACCTTCGGCGGTAGACGAGGGATAGGGCCAGGACAACAAGGGATCCTTGCCCACCTCACAAAGGTCCCTGCAAAGACCTAAGCCCCTTGTGAAAGATTGCAGGCTTGTGTTGAGGATGTAAGTGTCACAAGATAAGATTCATACATTGTTGTTAGAAAAACAAATGCTGCTACAAAGTAAAACACTTTTTTTTAATGCTGGAAATCTCTAAAATGTGCTGCACATTTATCATGTGTCTGATGGTTTAATAAGGCATAGAGAAGACCTAGAGTCTTGTAACTTTATTCCTTGATGCTCGTATGATCACCGAAAAAAGTTATGAGGCACAGAAATCCATTAGGTAAGCTATAATTGATAGCGGTGCCCTATTCCTCTCTAAACACCTTCAAGCCAAAAAATAACAAGGGTGGTTTTAAAAAAAAAAGCCAATAATGCATAAATATATCCCCTGTTGAGTAATGTAGCAGGCTCCCTACCGTAATCTTTTACTCTATAAAGCAAAAGAGCAGATACACGTATAATGAGCCATTATAAAACAACTGTATAATAGAAAACACATAGGCGGTGATTTATTATTTACAAAAAAAAAATATAAAAAAATAAGAAAAACAGAAAAGAAAAAATAAATGACAGTTTATTATTTTTTTGTTTGTTTATAGTATAATTAGTAGTTGGCGCAATAATATCTTAATTGCTACAATCAAAGCTCTGAACTTTTTGGAATTTTGTCGTACTTGTATATTGTCTCCTAACTTTTTTTTTACTCTGGATATCCCATAATAATTCTAGAAGCTGAAGGATGTCCTTAACGTCCACTGCAATAAATACTCAATTTTAAACTTGTTAAATGTATGACTTAATGTGACCTTTCTGACCAATAATGGTTTTGTGCGTAAGTCACAATGTCTGATATTAGATTTTTTTTTTTTTTTATTAAAGGAATTAATTTTAAAGGTCCACGGTAAGGTCATTCATTACTAGCCAGAACTCACTGAACGACATTTATAATTTTTAATTATACTAATGCTGATTTCTTTTGGATCATTTTCCACAGATACTGCTAACTGACGTTTGTTATACTGCACTGTTTAAAAATGGTGTGAATATTTTTTTTGTACTTTGTGCGCATTTCTAAATAACCACATATTTAAAATATAATGCAGGAAAAAAAAGTATAGAATAGATCAAAATTCAAAAACAGTTATTCAACATATTTTTTGGAAGTTAACCTCACAGTTTAGGTTAATGAGAAGGTGTGAGGGAAGTAGTGGCGAATAAAGGAATGATATAATGAAGAGTGAAGACTGAAGTAGTCGAGCCTGTAGTAAAATTACACCCCACCACCTTATTAACTTGCACTTTAAGGCCAACGGTCAATAAATAATAGGCATGCAGGAGGGTGTATCAAGATGGGGGCTCCATGCTTAATGATCAGATGTTCTACATGAGCTTCAATAAAGGTAAGTAAACAGCACCATCAGGAAAAGGCCCACAGGGCATTGGTTTGCCCAATGGCCAACCGGATTACCTGATGGCCAGACCAAGCTTGTTCTTGAATACTTCATGACTATTTGGATATCCACTCTCTAGCGTCGCCATCCAGGCAGCAACTCTGTTTACTTCCTGAAGTGTGGTTGTCATACCTAGGAATGTCCCTAGGCTAGCCTACCTGGAGCTTTCCCCTCTTCTGAGGGTGTGGCCTCATGAAGAGGCAGGGCTAACACCAGGTGGTCTTTAACTGGTGAGGCGGAGGAGAAAAGTGGGTGGGAGTAGGCAGGGTATGGACAGGAAGTAGGCGTGGCCAAATGCTGTTCCCCTGCCCGAAGGTAGAAAAACTAACCTGGAGACCCAGGAAAGTAGAGATTCACCCTTAGACTCCAGATCAAACCAGGGTAGTATCCAGTTATGATACTTTCTAGCTGGCCTTGAAAACTCTGGGCAGAAGTTTTTTCCTTTTGTTTGGCAAAGATTTTTCGGGTGAGAGGTTTTCCAAAATGTTTTCTCCTATCTCTATTTACCAACAACCACAAAACACCTAAACATAAGAGGGCAAGGATTTAGTCCACCTTATGTTCCTGCTTACATTTGTATAAATTAATGTAAATCAATGTAAAAAAAAAGGATAATGGTTACAGGCAGGTGTGGAATTATCATTAATACATGATACTTTATTAACCTAATTAAATAATTATAGTCACTGTATATTGTGGCAAAAGGTGTGGTAAAGTGGTAGATGGAAGGTACATTAGACCAGCCTTGGTCAATAACCCCTTCAGGACCTGGTACTTCCTGGTCATAGGTCACGGTAGACCAGGACGTACCAGGTACGTCATCCCCAAAAACCGTCCCCACATCGTGGTGATCGCGGGTGCGCTGCTGCTGCTGTCTGCCCAGGAGTCTGGGCAGACCAGCACAGCCACTCTAAGCCCGCCCCCAAGCCTACGATCACTCCCACGGAGTGATTCTGTAGGCTGAAACCGCGATTGCAGAAAAACCTGCAATCCACAGGCAGCTTCAGGGAAGGGGGTGGTGTGTTGATTGGGTCCTCCATGACAGCGGCAGTGCAGCGTTAACCCCTTCAATGCCGCGATCGCCCAGGCAGACCAGCAACAGCAAAAACAAGCCCCCACAAGCCCTTTGATCAGTCCTGTAGGACTGATCAAAGAGACTCCTCTCCTGCAATCTCCAGTTTATGGGAGATTATGTCCCAGCTGCCAGAGGCAGCTTCAGGGACAGGGAGACAAGGTTATTTGGTCTCCACATGAGTGTGGAGGTCAGCCCCCCACCCCCTCCCTTGCTCAATTAACCCCTACCCCCCTCTTGCTCAATTAACCCCTTCAATGCTGCGATTGTGTATGACCCCCATTGCAGCATTGCAGGGGTTAATATTAGTCCCCACAAGCTTGTGGGGACTAGATATCAGTCAATGCTGTGCTTCAATGGAGCATCAGCATTGAAAGAGTTAAAAAATGTAAAAAAAATGTAAAAAAATAAATAAAAAAAAATAAAATTAAAAAATAATTAAAAAAATAAAAAAATAAAAAAATAAAAAAAATAACAGCACTGACCTGAAAGTCCAGGGTGCTTCCAGGTCAAATGCTGGGCTGGGCTGATGATGATTAGATCACTCCTGGCCAATAGGAGTGATCGGATCATTATGGCAGCCCATGGATGACCCTGCCCTACAAAGAGAGAGGGGTCATCTAGGGTAATTATGAAAAAACAATGAACCATGCATGTGAGGCCTTGTTGGAACTGGGGGATGTTGGTGAACAAAATGTGGTGTTTTCTTCCACATATACACATATGCTGTGCAAGAAATAAATTGCAACATTGAAATGTATGCGTTAAAAACGCGAGAAAATAAATTTTCCGTGAAATTTTGGCAGACATCAATGAAGAAATGGCTGCCTGAAAACTGTCAAAATTACTCTAGTTGAACACCTTAACTTGTCTGCTGTTCATAAATATATACTTTTATGGGGTAACTTACAGTAGGGAGGGGCTTCCAAAATGTCCCAAATGGGATATGGGCCCAGTAAACCAATTTCTGAAAACTTGCACATGTTCCAGTTTTGCCCTCATAGCTTCCTCATAAAATGCATGAACCATGCATGTGAGGCCTTGTTGGAATCAGGGGATGTTGGTGAACAAAATGTGGTGTTTTCTTCCAGGTTTACACATATGCTGTGCAAGAAATAAATTGCAACATTGAAATGTATGCGTTAAAAACGCAATAAAATACATTTTCCGTGAACTTTGGCAGACATCAATGAAGAAATGGCTGCCTGAAAACTGTCAAAATTACCCTAGTTGAACACCTTGACTTGTCCAGTTTTGCCCTCATAGCTTAATCAAAAAATGCATGAACCATGCCTTGTTGGAACCGGGGGATGTTGATGAACAAAATGCGGTGTTTTTTTCTGCAGTTGCACATATTCTATACAAAATATAATATGAAATCTAAAGCAACATTGCAACATATGCAAAAAAACAAAAAAATAAATAAAAATACCTAATTTGGCAGCAATTGGCGATAAAATCCCTGTTTGAAAGGTGTCAAAATGACCCTAGTTGTACACCTTGACTTATCTACTATTCATAAACATATAATTTTGGGGGGGGATAATCAGTATCTGTGACAACTATTGCAGTTATTAGCCTACCATGCCAAATTTGAAAAAAATTACATTTAAAAACGTGATGCATGCCTTGCAATATTTGCCCTATACTGGTCAAAATAGATGAAAATCCTGTTGGGGGGTTTCCAAATCAGGACAAGTTAATGAATATATGTTTGGATGACTTTTTCCCATTGGTTCAATGTGTGTACAATTTGTATGTATACAAAACTGTAAAATTTTATTTCAAACAAAACAATGTACTGCCCAGCTTAATATGGTTTCAAATGAAAGCCCTACTTGTGCTGAAAAAAAACAATATATGATTTGTGTGGGTGCACTAATTGATAAGAGAGAAATTACAGTTGAAGAAAGTCATAGCAAAAACACAAAAACAGCTCCGGCCCTTTAACGACACCTTAGTATCAAAATCCCGGTCCTGAAGGGGTTAAAATATGTCCCGGGGAAAGATATTGTTTGTTTACAGACTGCACTGCTGGCAGTTTGCAAAACATGGTAAGGGTCCCTGGGGCGGAGCATCTGGAAGAGCAGGGTGGGCCAGCGCTCCAACAGCACTAATTGCTGTATTGATCCAGTCCAGAGCCTGCATTCTGGACAGGAGCTCCACAGGTGTGGGGTAAGTAGCAGCTCACCTGTGGTTGATTAATTAGCAGGCAGAGGGTAAAAGGGATTGAGCCTGATTCAGAGGGAGAAGCCATTGTTATGCCAGCGAGGAGAGCTGAGGGACTGAGGGGTGGTTTCTCTCTGCAAAGCCGTTTTGATGGTAGCTTGTGACTTGTTAGAAGGTGAATGGTTGGAGCTGTTTTGTCCTAAGCAAGTGCCCAAGCGAAAGCAAAGACTGTTATCCTGTGCTGCTTATAACGGCTGCGGTTTATTCCTGCAAAATAAACTGAGCTGGATGTGTCCTGGGCTTCATTTACCCCAGAAGACTGTGATAACCACCAAGATCCTTGACAAAAATCCCAAGGAAAAGGGAGGCCTGTCACAATATATATATATATAGTTCCAGAAATGCAATTAATTACACTAAACCTGTCCAGGTCCACCTTAATGTTCATATTCAAAAGAACAATTTTTTTTTAATATATTTGTCTCATGACGAACATGTACATATTTCACTCCCAAGCCATGATCTCATATATTTTTATTTTAGACTAAATTAACAGAATGTGCCTGTTCTTTGTTTGCCTCCGTTAATGATGAGTACATAGTGTGCCACTAAGATTTATACTGGGATATACTCCCGAATGGGTTTAGCATCATTTTATTAATGGAAACAAGGGCAGATGGATTCTGTCTTCTCGGATAAGAGTAGGGAGTAATTAAACCGTTTATTGCTTTCTTTGGCTGAATTCATATATCAACCCAAACTTCATAAATAGCTCTTCATCTAAGACGCTGACCTGCTTTTTTTCATCTTCATGTTTAATCTGATTTTCTTCCTTCGTGCTGCCTTGAAATGCGCAAGAGTGCTGTCAGTTAATTATAAAAATGGTATTACATACACAAACACCGGGTAGCCTAATCTCCGTGCTGCACTGCGCTGCTAACTGTAGCCAATCTGACGAAATTAAAAGAAGAGCCTAACAGAAGAAGCTCTGTCACTAGGGCACAACACCTTTCACTTTCCCAGAGCACATAAAGATACTGTCAGCAATTACTCAAGATAACCGTCGAAAAAAATGCATTTAAAATTAAAATACATTTTTGCCGGTGTAATAATTACCCCTGGTACGCTCGCTTTGTATCTGGGTATCTAGACATGCAAAACTAATTTGCTTCACATTCTGGAATCCTTATTTCATTATAATTATGTTTTAACTCTTTAGATTCTGTGCGGCTTTTTTCGTGGTTTAAATGACGAAATAAATGAATTTACTGATGATTTTAACAAAGTTTGCACTGCGAAGGGGTGGGACTAGCTGCATGTAGGGGTGGGGCTATCCTCAGAAAACCTTTTATGGGTGGGATCAGTGATAAATGGGTGGGATCAGTGATAAATGGGTGGGGGGGTGGGTGTGGCCACATACCATCACCTACCTGGAAAAAAAGAAGACACTGACCCGGAGACCCAGGGAATCAGGGCATCACCCAGAGACTTTAAGTCAAACCTGGAGAGTTTCCAGGGATGTATATGAGATTAATACAAACTCTTAGGTGTTTGATTTTGCATTGAGCAAAACAGAATGATTGTCAGAAAAATATATTTGTATTTTTTTTGTGCTTCGCTATCTTTACAACCTCCTTTAAAAAATATATGTGTATCTGTAACTGTCGCTATTTTATTCATTTCCCCCTCTTAAAGTATTTTTTAATCACCTGTAAATGAGATTCACAACACGACCGGTATTCTGGCAAAACTCCATGTGTCGAAATAATGCCGCTTCGCTCTCTTTTGCTACTTTGCATTGCACTGAAGAATAACTGCATTTGAATAAGAATAAATATGCTGGAAGCTATGATAAATCTCTGCCCTCCACTTGAGGGTGTTTATATATTAAAGTTTTCATTTCATGGTGAAATTGATTTCTGATCCTTGGGATTCCCAAAAGAAGCAAGATGGAAAAAAGCATTATCTATCTTCTTTTCAAAACGAAGTTTCGAAATAAAATTATACTAAAAAGTAGAATTAAAAAAAAAATAAAAAATTCTTTCCAATTTTTAAATACAGGTCTGTTGAGGTTTGTAATGAAGGTTTCACTAAGCAATGGTAAATGCTGAAAAAAAAAGAACTGTATTCTTCGCTTTAAAGACACCAAACCACCATCAGGAATTAATTAACCCCTTAAGGACAATGGGCGGCCCCAAAACCCATTGAAAACAATGCATTTTGAGCAGGCTTTGTCATTAAGGGGTTAAATCACAGATATTTAAAAATAATAATATACCTTTTTTGCTTAACACTTCTGCTTCTCCAAACTGTGACCTCTCAGTTACATTAACCTCCCTTCAGCCCATGAGTCCATTCTGATTCTAGAATATTCTAAACGTTATATGTTTGTGGAGCACGATTTGGTTCTTAACTGTTGCGATGGAGAATAAGTTCAAAAGATGGACAATGCCCATCTATGTTATACTAATACAATTAAGAAAATACCTATTTCCCAAACACGTAAAGGATACTACAGTGTCCCATGAAGCCTGGCCAATGAAGCTTACCTTTAGGAGAAGCTGCATCTCCAGAGCTACTGAGCAACTCCCCTTCTGTGGTCTCCTTTTCGAGACTCTGATTTGCTGATTGAAACAGCCAACAATAGAAGGAAAACATTCCCATTGAGATCTGTGGGAGATCTTTCTTGAGACCTGTGGGAGCGCTTCCTTAAAATATACACATGATGTCTCGTTAGACCCCCTCCTGAGCCAGCGGCAGACCCATCTCCCACCAGCCAAGGAGCTAAGGGGCAAGGGATGCATATTGAGGGTTTGTTCAGGATGCCTCCTATGGATTTGCAAGAATGACCACATGAAAATGTAAAAAGGAACACTCAACTATTACATGTATTAAAGTGCATATGGCGGCTGGAGTGTGAACCATTGGTGAACCATTTCCCACTCTTATACTTCTCTCTATCCGATGGTTTGGTCCAGATAGGCCCTTTAAGAAAAAAGAGAATAGAACAATGACATAATGCAGTTTGGAAATTCTACACGTCAACTCGTAAATTCTTTGTATTATAAAAAAAAAAAAACACCTACTTTAAAATTCCGTGGCAGTCGTACAGCAAACATACATGAACAGAGAGCTAAAAATACATACACGCCAGATTTGACAAGATGTTAATGTATTTGAAACTGACTGCCTGTTTAATGAAATAAAAATCAGAGACAGTAGTCATCTGGCACAGACGGAAATACAGGAATTCAGTACAAATAAGCAATTAAAATTTATGTTCTGCGTAGCAGGTATATCTAAGAACGTCAAAGCGCCGTGTAAAAAATTGCATTAAGTGTTGACAAGCTACAGTCATAAAGTCACAAAATAGAATACCATCGTACGAGAAAAAAAAAAAAACAACAAATAGGTTAAAGCAAGCATGGAACGAGTAAAGGGTGATGGAAAAAGGAAGAAGAGGAAAGAAAAAAAGAAAACTAAGGAGAAAAAAAGGAGAAATGAGCAAAGAGAAAGGTAGTGTAAAGATAAAGAACAAAGGAAAGATAAAGAACAAAAGGAAGAAAACAAAAAATAAAAGGAAAAAATAAAAAGATGATAAAGAGAAAGGAGAAAATAAAGAAAGACGAAGAAAGACGAAGAAAAGAGAACGAATGGTTTGAAAACAAAGTTCATTTTGCTTATCTTATTTTATATATGCGTGCATGTGAGAGGTGATATGCAATATTTCGTGGCACTGATATTTTGATCCCAGTAACTCGGGAGGTGTTTATGAATTTGTATTTATTGCATCCACGAGTTCCAGAAAATGGAAAAAGGAAGAAGAGGAAAGAAAAAAAGAAAACTAAGGAGAAAAAAAGGAGAAATGAGCAAAGAGAAAGGTAGTGTAAAGATAAAGAACAAAGGAAAGGAAAGTAAAAGGAAGAAAACAAAAAATAAAAGGGAAAAAAAGAAAAAGATGATAAAGAGAAAGGAGAAAATGAAGAAAGACGAAGAAAAGAGAATGAATGGTTTGAAAATAAAGTTCATTGTGCTTATCTTATTTTATATATGCGTGCATGTGAGAGGTGATATGCAATATTTCGTGGCACTGATATTTTGATCCCAGTAACTCGGGAGGTGTTTATGAATTTTTATTTATTGCATCCACGAGTTCCGGAAGACCTTTCGCAGCCCGTGGAGTGTGGCCGCCGAGGGATAACCTTTTAGTTATACGGCTACCTTTTTCCTGATCTCACTGCGAAATTTCATAATGTCTCTCCTTCGTTCTGCTTGTCCTCCCGCTAAAAGCGGCCATGTATTGTAAATATACAGGTCACGGAATTAATATGGTAGGGTGCACTCTCACCGTTGCAATTTTCCGAGCAGCAGGATGTTATGATATTATTCAGCCGGCGACAGTATTATGCACTGGGAAAAAAAAAATTCAATTTTCGCAATTCATTGTAGTTCACTCGGTGGTCCTTGTATTCTCACTAGGATTTACTTTCTATTATTACCAATTATTATCTGACTTAAAGGATGCTCTGATGTTGTAGCGCTAGAACCTTTTTTTTTTTTTTCCATCATTTGCTTTACAGGTTAGAGAAAAAAAAATAGAAGGAACATTTAAATGTAAAGCATTATATTTATTTACATGACCAGGCCCGAAGGTTCAAAGAAAAAAATCCAATAAATTGTACATTTATAAATAATGGCTTAATGATAAATGACAATTATGATTCTGTATAAATGTGGACCAGACCCTGTCCTACGCCTCCCTCTCACACCCCATCCTCTGTTGAATCTTAAAGAAAGGGGGTAGAAGAGGGGTGACTCTCGAGATGCGTTATCTTCAGTAGGTAAGGATTTTTTGGGGAGGAATAAGCAAATGATGCGTATTAGGTACTTCCTAAGTAATAGTCATAAGATTAATATGCATCTATCATTGATGAGACTCGCTGGCCGACTGAGTATAACAGGGCAGCTCTATCATTTCAAGGCCGGTGGCTTATGGGTAATGTTAGTGGCCACAGGCTATGTCTTTATGCTCACGTAACATGGAGTCAGGCATACCCAGCTGCCGGCCGCTTGCTGCCCCACCTGAACTGCCACAGGAGCAGCAGATCGAGTGTGTTGCCGTTGGCTAGTGGCACACCAAGCATTTGTCCGGCGTGCCAGATGGACGGTCCAGGCCTGCTGAGCGCAGACTCACTCAATTTTTAATTTTAACCCCTTAATGACAAGGCCCGTACATGTTACGGGCTCAAAATGCATTGTTTTACAATGGGTTTAGGGACCGCCCATCGTCCTTAAGGGGTTAAATTTTGGAAATCTTGCAAAACCAGAGTGCCTGTGACTCTCAAGTTGTCCGCACTACTGTTTAAAACCCAACATAGTTCACGACCGTATTGAAATAATAAAGAGTATTTTAAAAAAAAAGAAAGACAAACTTTTTGTTGATTTTTAACCGCTCGGTGTCTTTCTACGTTTGATGAAACTGCTTGATTGCTTCCCGTTGTTCTCGGGTTTTAGATCTGAAATGTGATTATGTTTCTATCCTTTATGATCTCAGATAGAACACTTCCTGACATTAGTTGTTTTGAAAAGGTGTATTTACCTTCCCAACGGACCGTCTATTCAAACATTCTCCATCTTCTGCTCAGCAGGTGATCTCTTTTCTAGTTTAGCTTTTCACTTGTCTCTATTTAAAGAGTATTTCACAAGATAGCTATTTATACCACAGCGACAGACATATATATATATGAAGAATATGTCAGACAAACATATCTATCTATGTCTATCTCTATCTATCTATCTATCCATCTATCTATCTATCTATCTATCTATCTATCTATCTATCTATCTATCTATCTATCTATCTATCTATCTACCTATTTATCTATTTAATGCAGGAGATGAGTATGAGAAAGGACTGGTAGCATTGAACCCTACAGCTTAGGTGCCACATAGAATTGTGAGAAAACTTTTCCTCCATATGCCAAAAAATGCACTTTTTATCTCTTTGAAAAATTTCTGCAGCAGCATTTCTGTGGCCAGTTGTGTGACGTGTGTTTTGATATTCGCACCAGTTAACTACTCGAAGAAATCCCATGCTATTGAGTCCTCGTGTGCTCTGTGCCATCAACTCGTGACGGGTTCTGCAGGCGTCTTTGTTCCTTAGCTAGTGCCAAAAATACTTTATTGTTCCAAAAAAAAATATATCAAAACCTATATAGTCCATTAAGTAAAAAATGACATACAATTTAAAATAATGCAAATACAAAAGAAAATATACAATACAAGTCACTTACAGAATGAAGAAAAGGGCATATAAAAAAAAAAACAGGAAAAACACTCAACGTTTCGGCTAAAAGCCTTCCTCAGAAGGTATTCTAAAGTACCCATATTGACTTTGTGTTAGTGTTGTGTGTAGGGAGAAGCGGGCTGCAGGATAGTGTTGTGTGCAAGAGAGGAGGCTGACAGAATGACAGAGAGAGAGAAGAAATAGAGACAGAGATAAAAAGAAGTGTAAATCATTTTGGCTAATAATTATTAATAACCAAAGTACAAAGTGCTGGGAATAATTTAGTGTTATTTTTTAATGTTGTTAACAAGCCTTAAAATTAGTTTTTATTTCATTTAATATTGTGTTTGCTCTCAAATATTATTGAAGCCATGAGAATTATATATGCATTAACCCTAACTGATAATCATAAAAAGTAATTTTAGACATTGCTATCTAACAAAATATTTTATAAATCCTAATTACAAAAAGAAAGTGACATAGATAAAATGAGCTGCTTCAGTAGACAATCCAGATATTGTGCCCAACAGATCAAAAGATGACATGAATCCTGGAGTAGACCCCCGTGCCATCAACAAGGCCAGCAGGTCCTGGCTATGGAGATTAGTTCCTAATAAATATAATTACTTTAGACTTTCTAGAAGACATTTTCGATTACGTTCTATAAGAATCAAAAAAGTAAATGCACATACCCCTTCGGGCTTCATATTGGGGTCACTCCGTACGCCTTGGTTTCTCAAGGCTACTGCGGCTTCATAGTTCAGGCGTATCAACGACTGGTTGCGGCCTAGTTCTTGGTATCCTATCCTTGTCCCCCCCTCCTTGTCTCTCCTTTGGTGTGCTTTTCCCTTTTGTGTGTCCTTGTCTCTGTTTTATGTGGTGTTTGTTGTCTTTCTGTGCTTTCTATTGTATGTTATTATTCTTTTTCTTTTCACATGTCATACGGCATGTTACAAGGATGTATTGAGAGTGTTTGGGAACCTTGGTTCTGTGTATTTTGGTTCTCATTGCCATTGTTATATTTCTGATCTATGTACCTTTGCTGATTTTGTCCTGGCATGGTCTATTGTAAAACCAATAAACTTTAAGTGTTAAAAAAAAAAAAGTAAATGTAATGTTTTACAGAAATCTTGTTTCTCCTTCAGAAATGGAAAATAGAATCCACGGGTAAACAGGTTGTGAGGATTATGTTAAGTGTGCTTGAAATAAATATTGCATCTTTAATAAAAAAGGAAGTAAGATAAATTTTCGTAGAATAGTATGGGAAGCACAAAGCTCTATGCAGTGACATATTTACCTCGGGAGCTGCCCCAGGCCTAACCCAGGTCAGTGTGTGTGAAGCCCCCTTATGTTAAAGCAAGATATAAAGGCTGAATGAGCCCATTGGGCAGCAGGACACCAAAGAGCCCAAGGGGGCAAGACTAACAATCCAATTGTCCAGAACATCATTGGTTCTATGGTTAGAATTCCAAAGAATAATCAATTTTCAGTATCCACTAAATTGTCTCCAGGGGAAATAAAGTGGTAAATTTATAACGTTTTATTTACTTTATTTATTTTTGCATTTTCTTTCCTGGGTTTTTTTCATTCAGGAAAGAACTTACCAGCAGTTCAATTTTGATAACTTCCTCTATCATCTGAACTCCATAGATAACTAACCCATGAAATCAATTAGTAGTATTATTTATTGTTTTATATAGTGCCATCATATGCCACACGCTGTACTACGGGACGTAACAATTTGGATTACAGGAACAACAGGCGAGGAGCAACCAGCTTACTTAGACTTAATTTGGGGCAAATTAAAGGAACCCATAGATAACAAGTTTCGCAACCTGCGGAATGTTCCTTCTGATCACTTCTTCTTTATACTAATGCCCCATTGACAAAAAAGGAAGCTGGGCTTATAACAATATTATTCTAGCTCCATGTGGTTATTGTCTAGGGGTGTAAGCGTAAGCCAAGAATAGCGCAATTAAGCAAATGAGCTGAGAAAGAAGTAGCCGGCACTATAAGAAGACCCTGGATGAAGTCCAGGCAGCACGTTACACTCCCATTCCTCTTGATTGATATTGATGTGTGGCTATTTGTAGGCTTCACACATTCCCAAAGCCCCTAAACTTTATTACACAATGAGTTATCGATTGTGTTATTTTACAAGATAGAGATACAGTGTTACTGATGCGGGATATAAAAGCAAGGAAACAATAGACATCTTTCATCCTACCCACAAAAAAATACTAGATTTTCCTAGGAAATTAGGAAAAGTCGTATTTCCATTTCTATAACCTTGGCTTATATTAAACCTGTCTCTGTCCATTAGAATCAAACTCATTTTACTACAAATTCCCCAAAGAAATAGAGAATAATTTAATTTGTGATAACCTTTTGAGTAAGCACCATGCAGGGCATGACCTGTGTTGAGATATGTCCAAATCTTTAATTACGGCTTCTGATTAAAGTTCCAGTATTCACTCCGTCATATATCAAAATGCCAGAGTTTATCAAGAAAAAACATTAAAAGTGAAGCAGTTCCCTGAAATTTTGGTCTAAATGCTAAAATTACGGGCATTACTTTAATGTATCCATTATATTCATCAACTTAGTTTTGTCAACCAAAATGCAGATATGTTGGATGACCTCACTAAACCGCAAGTGCATATAGGTTGGCATAAAACACAGCAGGTTGACGTGAGTTAATAAAACCAGCTGCTTGAATATACATATTAACCCATTCATTCATTAAGAGACGCGTAGGAGTAGCAAATGGGAGGTGGAGCTCAATTCAAGTCATTAGAGCATGCAATGACTCCAAAGTGCTGAATGGTTGTCTCTGGTCCTCCTACCTGGGGGACATAGGCAGGGGAAAAGACATGGGTGGTCTTCATACTTGTCTAAAGGGTTAACTATACTTTTATATCACCAATGGGGATGGGAAGGGGAGGGTATTTGTGGGCTCCATATCCTAACGCATAGCGCGTATATTACTTTTTAAATCCCCAATCCCACTAAGCATGAGATGAGGAGCATGGATGGTGGCACAGGGTGGGCTCCTTGCCGCGTGTAGTCTTATTTTATTAGACTATAATCCCTTAATCCACTGTTAAAAGGATGTGAGAGGGGTATATGGCAGCTACTCTATAATATCTCAGGTTATCTTTCTTTGCCCTCCACCCCACTGCATTCAACTTGCATGCCCTCACGTTCAACTTGTAAATTCCAAAGTTACTTGCATGTACTCATAAGCAACTTGTGCATCCACCAACATATAAGCTGCTTTGCACAGGTCGAGTCCGGTCAGTCGATTAATGGTTAACTTCCTAATGGTTAACTAAGATTTACATTTTTTCAAAAAATGTTTACAATTTGGCAAAGGTGGGAGAACATTCAAAGAAAATAATTGCTATTTTACTGGGAAACAAACATTCTATATACAGCATGTGTATATATATATATATATATATATATATATATATATAATATCTTTGTCTTCTCCTACATCATCTGGCTTTATTTCCCTTTTAACCCTTCTTCACCTCTATTTCCTTGCGCCGCATGCAAAAAATATAACCTTACCCCAGCTATAATTACGACATTTACATATATATAGATATATATATATATATATATATATATATATATATATATATATATATACATTTATATATACAGTACAGCAAGACTAATCAAACCTAATGTCTCATACAAGGTCATGACCTTCCACAGGATCAGTGTCCTCTGACGTATATATAATGTAAACTTTGAAGGAAATCAGAGAACGCTAAAATGCCTAGATTACCTACATTGACCTTAATAGTGCAGACCCTGGAAAGCCTCAGCTGTTTATAAATCCGCTCTCTGTGACGGCTTAGAAATCGAGAATCCTTGGTACTTAATTAATCTAAGATGAATCGGTATAATAACGATGTTGTGTTTTGACGTTTAGAATGTGCTGATGCGGTCTTGTTTCATATATATACTCGTCCTAGGAGACAAACAAGCGAAAAAACCCGGTATACGTAACAACCTCAGCTCGTATTTGTCCACTGGAGGCCACTCTTGTTTCACTCAGTTTTTTAGCAATTATTTTACTTATCAATGAAGGGAATGAGCTTTCTGCAGAAACGCGGATACAATGTTATTATGCAGTTGACTTTGGAATAGCACATTCTGACCATCCGAATGATGGCTTGCCACATAACAAATGTCTCCAGAAATGTCTCTTTGGCACATAATGATGGAACGGTTGTTTTTATTCAATTACGTTCCATAAACTAGTTCTTTAAGTGTTCCAAATATGGAATGTGTTAGTAATTGTGTTTCCATCTTCGAATAAGATGTTGAATTAGGATTCTATTCAAGGCAGCTAACCCAGGAACCATAGTTGGAGCAATAATTCCATTTGGCATGGGAGTCAGTATTATTTGCCACTTTTGTGCATAATATTTGCTTTTCCTAGTGTTTTAATTGGCTCTGTGATGGTAAAAAGAAAATTGTGAAACTGAAAGACAGAGTCAAGGCATTTAAATCAGTTTTTTTTGTTGCTTTCCATCTACTGAAGAACATAAATTTGACTTTATCGGCGTATTTCCTGACCTGTCCTGGAGGCTCTGAAACTGTTATACTGGAAGCAAGATACAATTTCTTCTGTAGGTCACAACACAAAATAAAACATAGTATTTACAGCTCACTGCAGCTTGGTAACTCTGTATCATAACTTTTATTTCCCTTGCATTTTGCTGATTCTGTTAAAATTATACAGAGGATTTCATTGGAGTAGTATTTTTACTGACAATCCAAAATGTTCTCCTAAACGCTTTGTCCTGCTCTTCTACTGAATTACAGGTATTGATCTAAGCTTTTTCATTTATTGTGTTGGATAAGTTTGTCTTTTAACCTTGCCTTACACCTTGTTTTCTGAGAGCCTAACTACCCAGGGTAGAGTTACCTGTCAAAATGTCACCCCGGAGCCCTTCTAAGTGAGGTATTGTGGTAGGAAAATAAAAAACCGCTCTACTGGAGAAAGAGAAGGGTGACCTGGAGACCCTGGGAAGCAGTCCTTCACCCGGAGACTCTGGGTCAAACTCAGAGAGTTCCCAGGTATACCTGCTGTCAGAACTCACCTCCGTGGTAGCAAGAGATTCCAAACATTGACCGCTACCTCCAACGGTGCCTTACGCTCCTCCTATCGCAGGAAGGCCGATTCCCCATGCCCCCTCGGCATCATGTGGGTGAGCTTTTATATTGCATGCACATGCATGACCTTCTTGTGACCTTGAACTTGTCTCCTGATTTGGCTGGTTCTGTTACTTCTGCTTTACCGTTTGTTCCTGCAACCTCAACCATGTCTCCTGATTTGGTGTTACCCAATACTCCAGCATCTTCCACATGGCATACCATATGCCCATCTCCGCATCAGGTTTCCAGTTTCCTATGCTGAGTGTTACACCTCCTAAGCACTAGTTAACAATGCCTAGTTAAACATGCGTAGTCAGGGTTTTGTTTACAATATTCGTTGAAGATTTTTTATTGTTTTTTTTTTTTTATTTATACAGGATAATTCCATATAATGTCATCTTGTATGGTGCCCATCCTCGCCCAGAAAAGACAATCACTTTGCAACTTTCAGAAGATTTTTCTTTTATTATTTTTCATACCTCCACTGACATCAAGAATACATTATTCAAGGAGCTGCATCTACACATATACATATCTATACATATTTCTGTATGTTTATTAATATATTGAGTGTTGGATGGATCTGTGACTTTGTATACATAGATCATATTTCAAGATTGTGTATCATTCAGTCTATCATAGTCTGAACTATGCTCTATGTGCGTTATCAAAAATGGCTGAATACTAAATTTCTTTTATGTATATTTAGTTTTAATAATTATGTAAACATTTAAAAGGGTGTTGAGGGGCCCATGCTGGATAGTCACGTATCCTCATGCCTCGGTGGTATTTAACTGGCATGAACCCAATTAAGTATTGTGTAGAGCAAATCTTAAATCATATGAAACCTGACCATTCAGATAAGAAACATATATTTGAGATGTATGTGACAACGATTAAGAAGAAAGTGGTGCCCCCCCCCCCTCGAGAAGGCAACCACAGACTAAGATGAATACCAAGAGAGCCAAATATAACAGCAAATAAGAAGATGGCACTTGGGCATTTTGGGCATGAGTAAAGAAACTCCAAAAATATTGCGATGGAACATTATGATTGATAAAGGTAAGCATAACTAGATCCTTGATCCCATCCATGATATCTGCTCATCTAATGGTTTTCTACATAATTTGTGTTTGGTAAATGGACGTTGGACTGAACAAGACAGTGGATATTGATCACGTTGTCTGATTTTCCACCACTATCTCATTGGGTCATTTGTCTGTGCTTGCCCCAAGCATAAAACTGCCACCTTCTCCATGGCTGCATAGTCCCCTTCTACTTAAAGATAAGTCCACTCTGAATGGTAGAACATGGAATAGCTGACCATACTGATGGTCCCAAAGGAAAGTCCATTGAAACAGAATATATAATAACCAACCAGCTCATCTTTAATACAAATTTGAGCCTAATTAATCACCATTCCTGATAATATATGGAGGATAGACTTGCTGATAAGAAGAAGAACCTTGATTGTGATTGATAACCAGCTGACACAATGCATAGACCCCTCTCAAATCTGTCTTCAAGAGCTGTGTTTTAATAAACATGCAGATCCGCACTGTCTCATAAACCATGAAGAATTGCCTCTTTTCTAGGGCAGACGCAGGGAAGTCAAGGATCCTATCCTCTCGGGGATAATGTTTACTATACTTCATTCTTTGCTCAATAGTTTTGAAAACTTTTATGTGGACAGGACTTTGGTATTTAAGCAAAGTATGGAAGATGCTTCTAATGTTATACATAGTTTAAAATATGCGATAATACACAGAGTAAGTTAATTAACGTTCTATGGAACGTTTGGTTGCCAGCAGTTCTTGAATTGGTGTTTACCTAAAAGAATAATAAACATGGGGATTTGGTCCACCAAAGACCATGGACTTTTTGAACCCATAAAGTTGACCACAGATAAACAAGGAAGGGTTCCTTAGGCATCATGTCGCAATTTCAGCACCTAGATTTGTCAGTACTAAAATATGGGATTTAATAATAACACTGAACTTCTTATGGGACATCTACTAAACTTTACACCTACATTCCAAAATGTGACTTTAATACGTAGACATAGTGAGCCAAGGACACCCATGACAGGTGAACTATTTAATAAAGATAAATTAAATGTAGGAGTCAATTGATATCTGAAAAAAAGATAAAACAGGCACAGATTAAAAAGACAGGAGACATATTTTTTAGATATTATGTTATTATATTAAACATAAATATTAAATATTATATTTAATATTATATTTAATTGAAATATTATATTAACTCAAATGATTTTTATGCCATAGTAGTTTCCTTGTGTTGCCACCTGCTTTGTGGATTCTGTAACAAAATCACAATAATCAACACATTTTCCAAGATTTTCTTAAATTTTCATAAAGATTAAAAATGCACCCACAAAAAAGGTGACAAAAATAAGAACATTTAAGCTTTACAAAATTACAAAAAAAAATTACAAAAACACTTTTCATAATTGGGAATTTAGTACAGCGGTAACAGAAAGAAGGTGTTTGGTTCTAAACGGTAGGTAACCGCAATAGAAAATAAAATAAAAAATAATAATTCCGCGAGATAATGTTAATTTAGCAGAAAAGCTGTATAAACTCAAAATCATTGGAAAAAAAATATGATTTAATTTGTATACTTTAAACAAATTATAGGGGTCCATGGGCCAGCAGGCAGTCAACACGCGTGCTGCCTGCCTCCAAAATCAGGCCACTTCCATCCAGATGGACAGCATTGGCAGGAGATTTGGATCGACACACAGTTCTGGCTTATGTGTGGGGAGAAATAACGTGAACTGCATCTTTCCTGGAAGAGTTTAGCAGGGAAATATGGTATAATTATGTTTCGATACCCTACGTTCTGCATTTAGTTTTCCATCAAAACCGGTGTAAGCTCCACATGGGATTTTCAGTGGGCTTCGTATTCTAAAATCACTACTAAAAGGTTAAAAACAATGCGCTAAATTCGCTTAGAGGACAACAATTGTTTCTAACAAACAAAAAAAAAATCAATAAGTCTAGTACTATAAAAAAATCACGTTAATTTTATCCGTAAAGTTGACTTTCCAAATCTACCTTGAAGCCTTTTGTGCTAAAAAAAAATATATATATATACCTCGCTCGTTTTGCAGGTAACAAACAAATCAATAATAACCTATGGGCAATCACCCAGAATGCTTTTTGATTGGCTTACTAATATCTCCAATTATGCTGATAAAGAACAAAAGCGTCATTTTCCAAGAACGTTTACCGCAACTTTCCTTTGTCCAATTTTCTTCACAATTTTTATTTTATATATTTTTTTTATATATATATTTTTTTTTTAAACCTGCTGTGCTTATTGTGATTGAACGTTTTGTACCCGAATACAAAGGTTGCCATTTTCAGCTTACGGTATAAAACTGCTGGCATAATCAAAGCTTTTATTTTCATATAACCTTGTGATTTTATTTTACCTCCGATGCGCTGAATGTATGTTTAAAACACAAAATCCGAGAACTCACCTTTGAATGTGAAGTGGTTCAGTGGCATGATTATAATCTTGACATGTGTTCTCAAAATGAGAAATACAATGGGGGGAAACTGGGGGGGAAAAGTGTTTTTTTTTTTTTTTTTATTATTAAATATATAGCCAGACATGCTTAAGAGATTTAAGTTTCGCTACAAATTTTTCCATATATATATATTTTTTTTTTGCATATAGACTTTCAATACTTGAATGGTCCTCAGAATGAGTCTACATAAAAGTGGTAACATTTAAATAAAAATATAAATTAATTAAAATTGCCATTAAGTTATGCTCTCTTTTTACATTTTGTTCAAGATCTGGTTTTCAATATCTGCATATATTATTATTATTATTATTATTATTATTATTATCCAACAGACATGAGACTACTCATATTTATGGCTACAATCCGCCTTATATTATACAAAAAATCTTGCACTTTGCAATTAGTTTTCTAAAACAGATGATATCCTAGTATACAGACATACACATGTTTTATATATAAAAAAAATCAAACATATTCTAATTAATAATAGTGAAGAATTCACGCTGCAATGGATGCCGATTGTATTGCCTTAAATATTATTCCTGTCAAAGGTTAATTAGTTATTTTTCTTCACTCTTAGACCTCAGTGGTCTTTTCATTAACACCCTTAGCATTGCAGAAAGTAAACATTGTTACAACATTGTTGTAAATAAGAGGGCCTGAACCCAGCACAGCTTCCACAGCCACCGCCTCTCCAGCTGCTGTCCTTGCCGTTGAGCGACAGGATATGACATCATATCCCTGTGCGCTTTGTGTTAAGGACGCATGGTGCTGGTACAGGGAGCTATGGCGGCTGTGTTAGCTGGGCAGTTAGACCTCATTCATGTAATTTGTCTTTGTTGGGGGGTCCAATAAATCATTTTTATTCGTCCCATTGAGAGGCAGCTCAACAGGTTGCCTAATTGCCCCTGCTTTGGGGAATAGGGGCTGCCAACTCCCCTTAACCTGCTTCTAGTGCGCCTAGGCCAGAATACATTACTGGTTACAAGACATAAAACAGCCTGTTCTACACACACCATTCTGAATAAGAACATATTTGCTTATTAACAATGGGATTAGATGAGATAAATCCAAATCAAGCACAATGCTTGTGGTCACTAATATACTTTTAAGGTGACACATAACAATCCTGTCCAAATTGATTGTTTCCTTGGCTGCCAACACTCTTTAGACCCACCTGAAGGAGAATTATTTCAAATTGTACGGTGGACGTTGCCAACATTATGTTTCACATTATGAGAGCTGGCAACAGTAAACCACAATATATTACCTACCGTTTTAGACCTTTCTGAGTAGAAATAAAATATAATTTAGACATGTGTGAATGGGCCAAAAACAATTGGGACACATTTTTTGGTTTGTTTTTGGCTCCTTCATTTTCCGGCAACAGATTTCATTCCCTGACGATTTGTTTCGGGGGCAATTTTGATGAGGGACCAAAATGTATTGCCCGATGCCCACATTCACTCTTACTTACTCCTCTCTCATTCTCGTTCACTCTCTCTCACACACTCCTACCTTCTCTGCCGACCACTTCCACATCTTCATCTGCATTTTCTTCATCATTGTCTATCTTCTCCCTTCTCTTCTCTCTTCTCTATTCTAATTCAGTCTTCAATCCACAATCTGCTGTCGTCTTTCTTTGTCCGCATCTCCGCGGACATAGCTCGGCGGAAAAAGGATCAAGTACATGTGGGGTCTTACAGGCTGAATGGTCCAACTGGTTCTTATCATCTTTGTATTTATGAAACCCCTCTAGCCTATCTGTATCTGCTGACCTGCAATCTCAAAAACAGGGCTGAATCAATGGGGAAGCACAGAGAGCAATTGCTCCAGGGCCCCTGGGTTCTGAGGGGCCCTACAGCAATTGCTCCAAGACCCTAATGTTTATATGCATGTGTATGTATATATATATATATATATATATATATATATATATATATATATATATACATGTGTATATGTGTTTGTGTCTGTGTGCGTGTGTGTATGTACAGTACGTGTTTATGTGTGTATATGTATGTGTGTATGTTTATATGTGTACATATGTGTGTGTGTGTAGTTATGTGTGTAGGGGCAGAATATAGAGTTAAAAAGAGGATGAAAATGTAAAAGAGATAAAAGAAAAAAGTGAAAGAGGATAGAAAAAATTGAGCAGAGGGAGATACAAATAAAGAGTTAGGGCAGGAAAGAATAGAACAGAAGGAAAATGACGGAAAGAGGCAGAAAGTAAAGAAAAATGGGAGAAGGCTGGAAATCCAGAGAAGGGGCCCTTCCTATGTAGTCGCTTCAGGGCCCAAAGCTCCTTAATCAAGCCTTGTTCAGATATATCATTTTTAATAGCAAATCAATCTATATAGATGTTCTAATTTACCAGAAATGATTCTCTAACTGGCCTTGTTAAAGACGTCTTATCCCCTGGGCCTACTCAGCTCTCATTCACCCAAATCCCAGTCCTTTGGAGGTCGACGCATGAACAGCTCTCTAAAACGACATCTTCATGACTCGTATAAACGAAGCAGCCCTCTAGAAAACAACATTTTTCCGAACATACTCGCTATTAAACGCATTCTTTTTTGATTTGGAAAAAAGCAGAACGCCCACATGCACATTGAGAACAAAAGACACATTCAACACGCGCGCACGGAGCTGCCAGTCTGCGTTCTGCTTTTGCATGGATTATATTTATTCTTTGGCTGATCTTGTGTGAGTTCCAAGGCTGCGTGTGACAAAGCACGCGAATAAAATAGTCATGACATATGTTCCCAGGGGACTAGAGCCTGCCCTAAATACCTAACATGTGCTATGTGTGTGTAATACGTAGCCAGATCACGACCACGCTTCTGCAGCATCAAGCAATGTACATCCACACGTGTGACTGCACATAAATGCACAAAAGAGACGAGCTTTATTATTTATTTATTTACAGAATAATTTATTGTATTTATTAAAATAAGAATTGATAAGTGAATAATTTTTTTTATTTTTTTTTATTATTTTTTTTGCTTGAGGATTACAAAGATAAATTTATAAAGTGAGTTTAGGATTTACACTCATCCAAGAAAATAAAATATTGCTAATAATAATAATAAAAATGGACCTCTGCTAGTTTTTTTTTTTTTTTCATTTTATGTCTCCTCCTTCCCGCAATATATTGCCCTTCTTTTTCTAGTGCCTCTTGAAAAAATGGATATTTTTAATAATTAACTGAAAAGCTCCGCTGCCTCTTCCTATTTCCCAAATCGTTCGTTTTTAAATTCCTTTACAGATCTTCAAACGTTTCAGTTTATATATTTTTTGGTTGGAGGCAGGAGGACAATACTAATAATTAAGGAAAGTGAAATATTGAAAACAAAATATATTATTATTATTACTATTATTATTATTATTATTATCACTGAGTTTTGTTTACCCCAACAAGCAGAAATATGTCACTCAAGTCAAAAATCATGTCAATAATAGGATTTTTCCCTCTCTTAAACAGAATACGGTTGTTGTGATATAAAAATCTTGAGCCTGCAAACTTGACTGTTAAACACAATAATAAATATTTATTTTCATGTATAATGTATTAATAATGGAATATTTATATAGCATCTGTCACCGATACTTTTGTTATGACAGTGACTGTTCGGCAGGTAAATTCAAGCAGACTTTGTACCCATACATCTCATCTTGAGAATGGCAAGCCCAAGGTGATGAGCCTCTAATCATTCGTCTTTGCCGCTTGAAGAAAGACTTATGTGTGGGGCATTTGCATGAAAAGTGCTCCCACTCAAACCCCTGAGGAATCATTTCTTCCTAGACTGATGAGGTATTTGCGTGTCATGGCATCACGAGCAGTCATGCGAAATATAAATCATATATAAAAACAATATGTTGGATATGAGTCATGGTCTTCCCTGCTGTATCTGCATTCATTACCGCTGGCAGCAGTCTCTGTTGAGTCGTTGTGTTGGGTTGACAAGTATCTTCCCAGTGGCACTTTATGCCATTCCAGGCGTGAGGCCCTGGCGTCTGCTTCTAGCATCCCTTCTACTATTTCAGTATTTGCCCCACATGTACCCCAACGTTCCACCATAATGTCTACATTTGCACTTTTTGAGCCTGTCGCAAATGGCTTCTTCGTATCCATGCGGTGAGCCAGTTACTTGGTACGCTATGGGTGGGCTTGTTGCTGTTTGACTTCTTAGTTTTGACCTTAGCTTGACTACTCAGTCTACCCTTATTTGCCTTATTATCCATCTCCATAATTGGCCTTATTATAAACCTCGAATGAACTTTGTGTGTCCCAACTTTGGATTTCAAGTAGGAGCGCCCCATGTCCTTAGCTTGGGTGAAGGAGCTGAAGTCCTGGTGGACGCAGAAACTAAAAGCTGAAGACCTTCTCTCTCGGACCCTCCCTAAGTCGTCCCAGACCAAGCCCTCTGTCTGTGAGGTGGTATCATTTCAACGGGCCAAGTTTTTCCCTCCCGTGTTTGTCTGCCTTCATGTCATATTCATATTGTATGTAGAGATGTACACAATGTACAGCACTTGGGGTGCAATATTGGTCCAATTTCTTTTTCGTATCTCTATTAAATCTTTTAGATAACTTTAAACAAAAGCACAAAAATGCAAAAATGTTGTTTTAAAACCTACTGTTCAGCAGGTTCTTTGAAAGGTCACTGCGGTATTAGTCAGAGGGATTTTCTAAATTTTGCAATGAGAGCAATCGCTGTCCTCCAGAATTGATGACTTAGCGGGGAATAAGGGAATATAACTGCCAAGCAAAGGATTTCTTTAATGTAAAGATGTGAACTCCTTCTGTCTCAAACACGAGGAGGAGAGATTTGCGACATTAAAGCAGAAATAAGAAAGTCCTGTGAATCAGGCAAAGTCGGGGATCAATAGTTTCACCGAAGGAAGAACTGCATATATTGATTTCTAAGTCCCAATATTTTCTTAGTGTTCCAACCTTTAGAATTCTCTAACCATAGTCTTCTTATGCACTAAAGACATCCGTTGTTCAGGTAAGGAAACTATAAGTTAACCCCTTAATGACAAAGCCGTACATATACGGGCTCAAAATGCATTGTTTTCAATGGGTTCAATGGGTTTAAGGACCGCCCATTGTCCTTAAGGGGTTAATGAGAAGTAAAAGTATCTTGTAACATTACTAAACATACATGTTTAACATAGAAACATAGACTTCATACCAATAGGGGATGAAAAAAGACACAATTAGCTGAATTCTTTCCATTTGGGGGAAATTTCCGTTGGGTGGAAGTTTTATGTTCCATGTGTTTTGGGGATGAAGTGTTAAACCTTCTACGTATCTAAACATGATTTTGAGTTGGACTTTAAGATAACCCTTCTTAAGGTTAGAACACTATGGATTTTTTTTTTAATTTATTATAGTATAGAATAAATTATGCTGTGTATTGTATGAGGTCATAGTAAATATGAATATAATTTTTACTACAACATTAATAACATTGTTTGGTGGTGAAAATGAGGCAGCAATCAGAAATTCCCAGGACCTATGTCAAGCTAGCGCCTATACCCCAACCAAGTCATGTTAATACCACCAGGGTGTCCCCCAGTTGAGGAAAAACCCTTAACGTCTTCTCCACCAAGACATTCGGATGTGCGTTTTTTTCCTTAAAGCCTATCATCTTCTTCCCCATTGGCCCCATGCTTAGAAAAATGGCCACTCTTAATAGAAAGAAGCCACCCTTCCTCTCAGGGTCACCCATGATGAATAAGTGCGGCCTTTATGTTACAAACCCTAACCTAACCCAACAAATCTATTCAATCGAGATGTGGAGATGTAGACCAGTTTGAGAACTTAGGGGCCGCCAAATGAGCCTATGCCCTATCAAGCTCTACTATAGCATCTATGACCCTCGATAGTGGAAAACTCACAAAAATATATAGTTTCAAACGATATTCTCTTCACGTTAAAAACAATTTATGTTCCTTTTGCATTGAAACCCAGCACTCGACTAAAATCTCGTTATAGAAACTTGAAGCTACCCTAACACAGATAATGAGTGCACAGAATTCATTTCCATTATAGTTTCGTTGGAGGGCTCAATTAAAAACGAGTGTGTGATAGTGAACTTCCTACTCCCCCCCCCGAACTAATTTATATCATGAAACAGAGTGGCTGCCGGCAGAACAAGTAGAGTGGTAAGAGCTTTATCGCGTAGGCCCCCAGTTTGCACCAAGACTGTGTGAGAGAAATTTAAAAAGGGAGCTTAGGAGAATTTTACTGTAAAGACATATTGGTCTTAAAGATATGGTAGAAGATGAATTTATCATTATACCATGTTGAGTGAATAAAGCCGATTAAATGGCGACCATATTATATTAACCCCTGAAAGTACCTTGTAGGTTATAAGCAGGCCCGGACCAGCCGTCGGCATCAGGACCACCTCATGATGGCCGTCCAGCCCTGGTTATAACCACCCAAGAGTAGGGACATTTTATTTTGTACCAGAATGTCCTTATCAATTATGAATATTTTTTAATTTTAATATAAATGTTAATTTTTACTATAATGGGGCTACCTATATATATATAAAATAATGGAAACGTTTATTGTAATATCAGAACGTCTTATTTCTTTAAGATCTTGCACCTGTCGTGTGCTTTGCGTTTCAGGTTCATGGAGGAAGCTTGTTGTCACCGAACGATGGAATAAATTTCTGGCGGAAAACTAGATCTCCTACCGATTCATTATGTTTCATGAAAGCTGATACAGCGTATCTGTGTTTTCTCTGATTTTTTTTTCTGTAGATCCAACCTCCATCTGGAATGCTGTAGGAACTAGGGGGAGGAATAAAAAGAAAAAATAATACCCACTGCTGACCTTGCATTAATGACAAACCTTGTGTCTTTGGGAAAGTGTCACGTTTTGACATAAGTGTATTTTTTTTTTTGCTTGCTAACTTTCATGAACAATTCACTTCTTAATGAAATAGCATAAATAATTCTCGAGATCCACAGGAGTCTCTCATCTAGAGTTTCTACGGAACGTGGCCAGCCTTCTGAATTTTTAATTAAGGGGAATCCAGGAAAAAAAAAAGATTCTGTTTAATCATATTTGCATTTATACACATTTCTCGGTCGTTTAGTGTCATTTTTCTGTATTTTCGGAATTGGATTTCACAATTGGCTGAACTTGCAACTCTTTTGCTGCCCACCTTTGCTTAATAAATCTCACTTCGGACGTAATTTATGAGCTGCAATCTGTCTGCTTAAATTCATTAGTTGGTAAAATTGATACTACCTTGGTTAAAAAATGTCGTTTGGAGACATCTAATTCTGGCTGTCATAAAAAGATAGTTCTAGAAGAGCTTGGGCAAAAAAAAAAAGCCAAACACCTGGGATTAGAAGAGAAAGCCCCGAGTCTAAAAGGTTTATTCTATAAAATAAGGTCCTGGCACTTTAAGACCAGCGGCCATCAGCTGAAAATACGTTGCCGCACTTTATGTTGTTATACTATACTCTAGGAGTGCTAGGATTGATCTGCCCCTGGAGCAGCAGGCTCGATAAGTATGTAGCCCTATTGGCCATCGGCCCACCAGATGGCTAGTCTGAGCTGGTTTAGAACATTCGTTTGTTTCGGGTTTAGCATTTTGTCTCAATGGCTACACTAATCATTATGTAGGCTCAACTCTGGTGAGTATCACCTGCAAGATGGCCTTAGCTGTCCCTAGCATGGTTCATTTGAGGACATTGTTTGAACCATGTATTATGCAGGGCCAGGTCATGACACAAACCCAGCGTTAAGTTCTTTCGCCAGATCTCGTAAGATCCAAGTAATACCCTGGTCTATTATATACTTTATTATCTCATTTACATTATTAGTCAATTTATTGCTAGATAATTCGCCATGAGTGTTAATGCAAAAAGCACAAGTGGCCAGTTTGCGGCCCACACATCATTTCCCGAAACGTTCTGATGAATGGTGACGTAACATATACATCGCATTGCCAAAAACTCAAATACTTTTTGCAAGAGTTTACCTGAATTTTTTTCCTCCTCTAAATACTGTCATGGAAACCTGATATTTCCCCAAAGGAGAGGACTTTGGCATCTTTCATGAAAGATAGTCCACCAACTTGGTCCATAGGAGGCTTTATCCTGGAAGAATGTTGGATCTATGTTGTAAAAATGTAATTTATTACCGGTAACTTAAATTGTGTACATCTCTTGGGGTGTATTATCCACCCATTTCTGGTCTATCATATATTTATGATTCTTAGGTACCGGAGGTCTTGTGTTCTAGGGTCACCCAGGAAAGGTAAGCCACTGAAACTCGAATGGTGTTCAAGAATTCTATGTAATTATGACTTTATTGAATACTAAAATTTTAATTAAAAATTTCAGTGTGATGTTACCATATTTCTTAATGTACAATAACGATAATTGGTGACATTTTGCCCTTAAACATAAAAAAAAAAAACATTTGTAAAATTTTTAGAGTCTTTTTGATTGCTATTTTTAAACAGGGGACAGGTCAACTTCCATGAATACATCGGTGTATTGTGACACTTTTTAAAACTAATGAAGGCTTGGCGTTAATAGCTGAAGCTGATTGAGGCTTTTGCACTTCCTAGGCTTCACTCAAAATCAGTCCATTCTGTCAAGAAGAGAACATTTCCTGAAGGTAAATATACATTAACAAGATAAAAGACGCAAGATGTGTCCTAGATTTGTCAAATGATGCTCCGGTTTAGAACTTCTAACCTCTCGTTGGTGCTGGTGGGATTCATCGATACGATATTATACGGTTATCAAGCAAAATCCCAACTGCTGGAACTTGTCACTCGTGTCCATTATATGTGCGATGAACTCAATGGGGGAACTTAACGTCTTGGTCAACCTCACCAAACAAGAATGTAGGATTAGGAGCGGGGCCCCCAGAAGCCCACCATTCTTGCCAGGAACTCTATATGAAAGTGCCATAAGGCCAAATGGCAAGCTCATGGGCAGGGTCCTCAACATGTTAGAAATATCAATATTTAAATTACACAGTGCTACGGAATATGTTAGCTCTTAATATATAAATAATAATGCATATTAACCCCTTCAGGACCGACGTTGGCAAACTGCGTCTTCCCTTGAAGACCGCAGTTTTTTTTGTAAATATTTAAATTCCGCGCTCGTGATTCGCTTCAAAGCGATCACGTGCATGGAATTGAGGGGGAGTGGCTGCTATGGATTGCTGGGGACACCGGTCTGCCGGTGTGCTGGTCTGCCGGTGACCTTTGACCAGGCAGTACCAGGTACGTCCCGGTCTTGAAGGGGTTAAACTACATCCTAAGTACTTTATTACGCGTGGAATTAAATATATTTTTAAATACTTACCTTAGGTAGAAGCAGAAGGTCTAGGCCTGCAGCAGAAGGACTCCTTAGAGGTCTGATGATTCGTGGCCTTTGAGTGACAGCTTGAAGCAGCCAATCAGTGCCAAGAAAGTTCTTCTTATTGAAATCAACAGGAGCACTTTCTTTGAATGGGTACACGGGTGTCAATTTAGCACAAAAAAACGCTCTTAATGCTTGGAGTGGACTAGCGATGATACTCGCAAAATTCTTAATAGAGTAATAAATAATGCATTAGGTTTATAATTTATTCGGAAAAGCTATGTAGAAGCCTTTCGTTTTATTATTTTATAACGTGAGCTCAGTGAACAGGGCTTTTCAGGTTTCTATTCAGAAATCTAAATTGCGGTACACAACGTATTAACCTCATCCAAGACTTTCTGTTTCAACTTTTGTACTTCATTGTCTTTGTTTCTGGGGGGAAAAAAAAAAGAAAATTATGAATCATTTCTTTATTCTGCCTGTCTTCCCACTTGCCTTCGTTCGTTTTTGTCTTTTTTAATTACTCTGATCTTTGTAGCGAATGTATTCATCACAGCAAGTTAAAGGACGAAAAATCAAGATGTTTGGTTTTGTGTTAAAATGGTTATTAATACAAGTGGCTTTTCTTTTTCTGGAAAATATATTGCATTTTCATTCTCCGCTAAACATAATAAAAGTATTAAAAAAAAATATATATATCAAACATAAATTTGTTCTTTCATTTACAGGGGTTTTGGAAAAGCTAGAGAAGATTTAATTTTAAAAATGTCAGCAAGCTTTGATGGTAATATGAAAAAGTAATTTTGAATACATTTTAAGGAAATGGAATGTCTTTTTTTTTTTTAATTTTTTTTAACTAAATACTAAACCCCCTTGCCCTTTTCTATACCAAACGATAGGATTCCAAATAGCACATTTAGAAAATGCACAAATCATGAAAAAATGCTCCTATGGGCGTTACCATGGAAATATCAGGTTTTCTCCATTCACAAGAATGCCTATTTTTTTTGCCTGCTGAAGCTTCCTGAATACAGGCAATGTCATGATGCTTGCATGGCGCAAACAACAGCAGAAACCCAATGCAGCAGCCGCGTTTCTAAACTTTCTGTTTTAAGACCCCGCATGAGTATCGTCCTCCCCGCTGAGTTCCTGCTCCGCTGTTAAGTTGCTGTTTGTTGCTGATTGGTACAGAATTGCTCTGTTATTGGGGTCTTTTAGATCCTTACTTTTACACCAAGTATCTCCAAAAGAAAAAAAAAGATATAAAATTTAATTTACAAGAAAAAATTATATTTTAGAATAATTTAGACAAAAAAAATATTTTTTAAATGTAAAATGTAATAAATAATTAATGCTAGTGTCACGTTACAACGGATATTGAAGACACCGGAAGTCAGGCAGGACCTAAGGGAACAGTAAGTTCAAACAAGCCGAGGTTAGGATGCCAGAAGTCAAGAAAAAGCCGAGGTCAAACAGGAAGATCAGGAATGTATAAAAGCAGTCTGTGGAACTAGCACAAGGCATAGAAGACCATCGGAAAGCAAAGGGAAGGAACTGCAAAGGAAGTTTGAATCTCCCGCCAAAAACGTCATGACATCGCTTCCTGTGTCAGGAACCGTGGCCATCTTGAGTGTGCCGTAATCTCCCTTCATAAAGTCTTGCAGTTTGGGAGTTTGCGAGCGCCGAGGCGCATTGCCGTGCAGCTGGAGGTCTCCCTCTCCTGCGGGGCTCTTCAAACGTCTGCGGCAGAGGACGTGCGGTAAAGGGGGGTCTCTCTCTCCTCCATGGCAGTTGCTGCTGAGGTGGCTGTGATGTGGAGGGGGGTCTCCCTCTCCTCCGTGGCGGTTGCTGCCGAGGTGGCTGTGATGTGGAGGGGGGTCTCCCTCTCCTCCGTGGCGGTTGCTGCTGAGGTGGCTGTGACGTGGAAGGGGGTCTCCCTCTCCTCCGTGGCGGTTGCTGCTGAGGTGGCTGTGATGTGGAGGGGGGTCTCCCTCTCCTCCGTGGCGGGTGCTGCGGCGGTGTGGGAACAGATGGCAGGTAAGTAACAGCTAGAAGTTGTTTTGGTGAATGTTTTTTTTTTAAAACTTGTGTTCTTTCACATTTTGCGAATTACAGAATAATAGAATAGTCTTTAATTTACTTTGACCTTGCAAGTTAATGTCTTGCTTTCTAGGACTACAGTATGAATACATATTACAATATTACTGTGGCATCTCTAACAAGCAAAACGAAAAAAAACAAAAAAAAAAAACCCACACACATGCCAATATTGGCATTTTTAAAAAAATATTTGCCAAATCTCTGGTAATAACATCTATGTAATACGATTATTATTTAGTATATTGATTTTTAACTTTTAATTATATTTAGATTAGAACTAAAACCTCTGATATTAGGTTCCACTTGCATGAAGCAAAAAATTAAAACAAATTCTATATATGAGGCACTTCTCCCAATCCTGGAATCCAATTTATGGTTTTTGTTACGGGATCCCAAATGTACCCTTTAGTGCGGCAACAGAATTTAGAACCATACACTTATGGCCTGAATTTACAGGCTGTAGGAAGTTCATTAGTATTTAATTTATGTATTTTGCTAGTATTTTGGCCAAGGAGCTCAAGGAGTAAGTCTGTAACGATACAAAATGTATGTCAGTACGTTATCTTTGGGGGGTGAATAAAGTACACAAAATGTCAGGGCTGGACTGGGGGTGAGAAAAAGGTCTTGGCAATTTAAGGCCAATGGCCATTAAAAGGACTTAAGAGCCATGACGGATGCTCACTGCATGACCCAATCTGCCACTGGAGAGGCAAAATCGGTGCGTATGCTGCCCTATGGGCCACCTGTCAACCAGACATTTGCCCAGTGTGCCAAATGGCCAGTCCTGGCATGAAAAATACCAGAAGGAAGAAACATCCCCGTGCTACTTAATATCAGTTCCTTGATTTGAAACAAGCCCCATAGATGCATACAACTGGAATGATAAACCTTTATCTCCCAAAGATACTTTGTTCGCTCTTACCCAATGCTAATGCAAGACAGTTATTGATTTCTCATCGTGGTAACCGTAACTCATTGTTTCTTGGCAGCTGTCGGATCACTTATCCTGGCATCTTAAACTATAGAGCTGCCAAGGGCTCATGGCTCCCAACAGGCTGTCTGAATCTCCTCGCTTATCACTTAACAGTCTGACATATATTTGATCCCCCATACATTAACAATAACAGGGCTGTGTATTAACAAACGCATATTGTACTCTTTGACTTTCGAAAACAATTATGTGATGAAATGGAGCCGTATCCACGGAACATATGTTAATTGCAACACTTAAATTCATCTCGTTTTGTTGGGTTTGAAAAAAAAAAAAAAAAGCTAAGTACGTCAAGCTGAATATTTGAGAAACTCCAGTAAAAAGCGATAATTATATGATATTTATATTTGAATTGATCCAATGTCAAGTAAAAAAAAAAAAAAAAAGAACCCACCTTGAGGCTCTTTTTTGTGTATTGTATTATGATTCGAATCCTCAAGTAACTTTTACACAAAAGTATGTATAAACATTGATCGGCATTGGTATGGGCCAACGTAAGACCATATAATTGGGTCCAATGGTAATAAGCAACATTCATAGTTTGGACAAGTTTCTTTTTTCTTCCATAACCCTCTATATGCTTACGTATCCACTATAGCTGCTGTTTTTTGGCAATGGGATATATTCACTGAAGACTGGAAAGTTGAACATCTAAACTTATACTATATTACAGTGCATTATAAAGGGCAGCTTTTAATGAGCTTCTCTTGCAAAAAGGTCTGAGCTGCCCCTGCATTATGCATAAGGGGATTTTAAGCTCTTCTCGCTGATCTTGTGATCCCCTAAGTAAAGCTCACCTATATTTCACAGCTCTTCATTTTGTGTATTATACATGGTCTGCGTATTGGGGTTCAGTTGCTTAACACTAAACTCCTTAATAATGACCTTCCCACGTTAAGCATGATTTATGAAGGGTCAGCTCAGCCATTCCTGCAGGAGAAGGTCACTAGGGTTTGACCTTCATATTGCATATTGCGATTTCTTTATATAAACATATCCATATGTTAGAGCTCAAATGCCAATGATGTTTTTAAAGAAAGATTACAAAATTACTAGTGTGTGCTCATTTGTTTATTGGTTTTACTGGGCAAGCGCTTGTCTTCCACGCAAAGTTTGTCTGTAGCTATGGTAATAAAGGATTTTAGCTTATTTTAGCCTATTACGGATACTGACATATGGTCATATGTCATATGACTAAAAGCTGAAATGAATGCGGCCTGGAAAAAAGTGACACAACATTTTAGCAACACAATTATATTTTTGGGGGATGATCTGGGCTTTTAGGGATACGGAATTTGCACCTTCCTTTTATTGGTTAGCTGTTAAGAGGTTACATTCGGCAAAGAAGACCAAAAAACAACCAGAAATAAAAAGGTTTCCTTCTTGGTCCATTCACTGATAACGGATTACATTTCCTGCCCTTTGAGAGGGCTTTTTCCATTGGAAAACAAAATTAGTTGTCACCCTCATTCACTCTCTTACACATTCATTCACATTCTGTCACTTTCTTGCATGCTCTCCTAATGTCTCCATACCTTCTCCACTGACTGCTTTCATGTCCTTGTTCTTTTCTTGCTCACCTGTCTTTTTTCTACTGTCTTGTTTCTTTGTCCGCTTCTCCAAGAACCAGGTCTCTCCCGATTGGAGGAATGAGGAAGAGGCTGTCCCTGTGACTCTGCCTCTTTTGCTGAAGTACTCACAGAGGCCAGAATAATGCAGAAATCACAGAGAAAAGGAGGTGCAGAAACGCTTTTCTTTCTCTGGTCAGCGGAGAAGGTAGGGAGATATTAAGAGAAAACGCTAGAGAGTGTGTGAGAGAGAGAGCATGAAATAGTATGAATGAGAGTGTGAGAGAGAATGAAAAACCCAACAAAGTGCAAACAACAGTTTGGAGCTCTCTGCTTCCTTTTTGTTTGTTTTATTGGGGTCCCCCCATGTTTTCAGACATTAGTATGAGTTAAGGAAATCAGAAAATATATAATGACATACTTATGCGTCCAGATTTTACATTGTCTTTGTCTTTCTGTATATTCTTAGCTCTGTTTATTCTATGTCATATCTTACTGTGAGAAAAGTTTGGCTGTGTTTTCTCGTCTCAGCCCAAGGATGGCTATAAACCCTTGGAGCCTGCAAAGAAACTGTGAGAAGCTATTCTGGATTCCGTTATTATACTGCATGCTGTTGCGTGACAGCTATTTTTGGACTAAAGCTCACTTCAATCTACTCTCTGAAGTGACATTACTGAAGCTGAATGTACTGCTAGCAATATTACCACACCGTGATTAATTTACCTCTATTCTGAATTTGTTTATTCTTTTGTAATACTTTGGAACAAAGTTAACACAGAAAGAAAACATTATTCAATGGCTTACCTGGAAGGAATGACCGTGTGCTTAATGTTTATATCACAATGTGATGACATTGCCGTTTTTTTCCCAGGACACTAAACCAGTGCTGACCAGTGCATGTCTTTTTTTCCCCCGCTTCTCCACATTTCCTCTTTCTTTGTCTGCTTCTCCATGAACAAGGACTGCAGGTGCATTTCACAAAAGGGCGTGGCCTCCGGGCACACCCTCTCCTCTGATTGGAGGAATGGGGAGAAGTTGTCCCCAAGACTCCAGAGACAGATTTGTGGAGAAAGAGAAGCGTTTCTCCACCTGCCTTTTTTATATTCAGCTTGTTTACTTGGAGAGTCTGTAATTCATTTATTGATTCTGATTTTTTTCTGCTCTGTATTTTGTACTACTTATATACACTATATATTTAGTGAATTTTGGTATGATTTTGTAGGATGAAATATAAATCATAAAAAAGATAATATAATAAAAAATTATTTGATATTATTATGATATTATAGAATCATTATTGACATTTTTAAACAAATAATTATTAATCATTTATGGATATTTTTACATTCTAATTCATATATATTGTGCGTTCGATAAGTTGTGTGACTTTTCTAAATGGAAACCCTCACCAAGCTACGTGAAAATATCTATAAATGGTTAGTTACTTAACATTCTGTAAAAAGCCACTTTTCATCTGACCTTTAAACTATAAAATGTTCTACTCAAGAATTGGCTGCCAGTATATTTGAATTCAATTAATTGTTACATAATTAATCCACTGATTAAAACAGATGGGGTAGCCACTTCCACTTGTTCTCATAATTGATTTGTTTAACTAGCATAAATTGAATGATTACAGATCAGTTAATGTCGTGTTGGTTAATGTATTCAGTTACACCAGCAACTGCTGTTTCTTTGTGGATTCCAACATTGTTTACTCGCTAAAATCTATGGCAATCATACATAATGTGAGCCACTTCATTCACTGTGGGTTATAGTTAGCGTAATGTTGTGTAAGTCATTGGTATCTTGATAACGATGGGAGTTTGAGTCAATAGAAGTTGGAGAAGTACATCTTCAGTGTCTCCAATATGGTATGACGGGATCTAATTAAAAAAAATGAATCAGGAGCCAATAGTCTAACAGTAGAGGTCAAATGTGGTGGATAATTGGGATACCCTTCCAAAATAAGTAACTTTCCTGGGACAAGACAAGGACATTGGGCAAACTAAGGAACAACGTTCAACGTTAACCTTACTCAATAAATCAGCGAATTATTTTATTAAAATACATAATAATACATTTTTCACTAAATGTATCTGTAAATGAAATCTCAGATATGTTTTATTTTCAATGCCCCCCCTCCCCCATTTATTTATATATTAACTATTTTCCCTATTGGCACATGTCGGGAACAAAAAAAACCCAAAAAAGCAGAAAGTAATTAGCTTGAAGAATAAAAATGTCACCCGCCATAAAATGTAGCGTAGGTGCCAAAATAACAAAAAACAGGACTCCATAACGGGTAGAGTCATAAATAAAGGTACAAGATAATTAAAAACGTGCAAAATAAATTAAAGTAGATTTATCTCACTCTCTAATAATTACAGATATACTATACACCCCATACAGTGGTAAGTGTGTTGAATAAGAAAATAACAATTAATGCTGATTAATTTATCAATTGTGTAAATATTAATAGAAACAAAATGTTTATTATTTTTTTTGTATGCTTTTCCACTTTATTGAGTCAGCATATTAAGATATCTATAAAATAATAATTGTAATATTTAAAAAAAAATAAAAAAATTAAAAAAATAATATATTTCAAAAATAGATGAAGTCATAGCATTTAAAAACAAATACTTTTACACAGTAAATGGTAAAAAACAATGTCAAATATTATCATTGTATCAGTCATTATATTCAGACGTAATGCGATTGGCTGAATTTTATAATCGGCCTGCTCTTTTATTCATGAGCTAGATTATTACTCAGCATTAGGGACATGTCAGTCACTCGTATCTTATAGCGTCCGTTTCCATATATTCTATGTTAATTTAATTCATATTGGTTATAATTTGTTGCCGATACACATCATTGCTGATATATTTTAAACTAACCCAAAATTGGAAAAAAAAATCAATAACCCCTTTTTACTTAAAATCCCCACTCCTCCCTTTAATTAATTAACTAATTGCATGTGTCACAGTCTATCATTTTAATATCATAATTTATCTGAATCGATTTATTGATATTTACAGGTACTTACCGTATGTATTTATATTAGTCTGAAAAACACGCATGGTCTTCTTTTAAAATATATATGTGGAAATTTACTTAACCGTACAAATTGCAAAAAAGGTTTTGAGATAAAAAAATATATTAATATGGGTAAAATAAGTAACTTTTTTAACCTACCTACCATTTAATTTGCTTTATCATTTAGCTTTTGTGGAAGTTAGCTTTTGTAGATTATATGTTTGTGCATTTTTTTATATGTAATAAAATAAATATTTTTTATTAATTATTCGTAAAATATCAAATTTAATTTGAATTTTAGCAGGCATTTGAACCGCAAGGTTTGTCTTCCAGGTAATTTGCTAGTATTGGATATCGTTACATCTTTGTTCCCTAAAAGAGGAGAGACGTAGAAGCTGTAAAGGTGATATCACTTGCTGTCTGCTTCAATCACAACTTTCTGTTTTGAAGAATTCTTTTATATGTGATTATTGTTTATTGTACATGATTATGCTCAATAAGATGTGCCTGAAGAACAATACATGTGATAAGCAGTGGTAATGAGACCAGCTGTCAGGGGGCACATGTACACAAAATGAGCATTTAACAAACAATTCGTCTTTAAATATAATTTAGAGGTTTGACGTAAGCACAAATAAGAACACAAAGTATACCACTTTTTCAAAGTTATAGAATAACTAGAACCGTAGGTGCCGCTTATGCTCATACATGGGAACTCTCCTGTAGTCTCCAGGTGAAGTTCTCTTTCTCAAAGTCTCTAAATGAGCAGGGCCGGCCCGACAATGGAGCCGAGTGGGGCAACCGCTCCAGGCGGCACTTTTGAAGCCCTTTTTTTTTTTAAAGCCGAGAAGAGAGAGAGAGGGGCGCCGAGTGGTTTTATCTTACCAAGTTGTCAGTACCCGCTCGGCGCCTCTCTCTCTCCTCTGCGAGCCCTCTAGCTCGGTCTCGATGCCGGCTTGTAATGTTGAGCGCCGGAAGATGACGTCATTTCCGGCGCCCAGCATTACAACCTGGCACCGAAACCGAGCAGGGAGAATCACCGCAGGACTGCTGAAAGGTAAGTACAGGGGGGGAGGAAGGGTAGATAATGGGGGGGGCAGGGAGAGGAAGGGTAGATAATGAGGGGGTGGCAGGGAGAGGAAGGGTAGATAATGAGGGGGTGGCAGGGAGAGGAAGGGTAGATAATGGGGGGCGGCAGGGAGAGGAAGGGTAGACAATGGGGGGGCGGCATTTTAAACTTCGCCCCAGGCGGCATTTTGTCTTGGGCCGGCCCTGTAAATGAGTTTCTTTATACTCTGGGCAGGGGAATAACTTTTTGGTCATGCCCAATCCCCACCCACTTCTCACCTACTTTCTTCCCTCCCACAACCCACCCATTAAGCGCAGCTAGCCCCACCTACTCATAAAGCCACTCCCCAGAAGAGGAACAGCTCCTGGTCTTCTACACCACGAGTTTCCTAAGTATGCTTATGCCATTTGGTCTCACCTGTTGGGCTGTTGGGTGTCTCCATTGCTTTGGGAAGTCCACGGAACATTAGGTTAGGAATCAAACAATGGCGTCCCTTACGTCCTTACGTAGAGGTCTCCGTCTAGCGTTTCCAAAGCTCACTAATATTGATTAGGTGTTACATGGAAACTCTCCAGGTTTGGACAGGAGTCTCCAAGTGAAGCCCTCCTTTTCAAAACAAAATGTTTCTGGCTCTATGCACATTTGGAATAAGTATATTTTATTTCCATTGATATATGTATCAATATCTGCCAATATATGTATCTTAACTGACAATGTATCTGCATTGTATGGTTTTCAGCCTCCGTACAATTGCTAGTCTTGGCCCCCTACGTTGGACATTAAATGTTCAAAACCCAGCATTCTACCTCATTTCAGAGTCTTTCCCAAAGTAGCCGTTTCCATTTTTTTATTTCTCTTCTTTGACAAAACCCAATTATTCCGTAAGACGTTTATAAGGCCAATCAATGTAAAACGTACATTCATGTTCTTGGAACACTTTAGCTAAACACGGTTCCAGGTTCACTCTGGTTTAATGCAGCTTACAGCCTTTCTGCATGTTGGAAAATTGTTATATTTTTATATTCAGACTTTTCAAAAGCTTCTGTAGATTATTTCGCGCGGACTAACAGAGAAAAGATAGACTTATACAGTAAAGTGGAAACAAAAGTAAATCTCATTCCACATCAGTTTATTGATATATTCACTCCTGTAAATGAAAACACGGATTGAAGAAGCATTTTGCCTCGATCCTCTGGAATGAATTTAGATATTTCAATTATTTTATTGGGTTTTTTTTTTTTTTTTTTTTTTAAAGCTCTTGCAAATCTAATTTGGGTTTATTTAAATAAAACATGAAAAAAAAAACCGTTCCAGACTGCATTATGAAAAAAAATAAAAAAAAATGTGTCTCTTGCGTTTAATGGAAGCAGAAAATATGTTAGGTCTTAGACTCCTAATGTATGCATTAAATATTTTTTATACTTTTCAGATTTTTCATGTTATCTTCATTGAATTTCTGCCGGTTTTCTAAATGGATTCAGATCGTCGTTCTCTACTTGTATGTGACTTTAATTTATTTATCCAAAAACAGGCTTTATTAAAATTTCAATGAGCGGTACTGGTATATTGTTTTGGACCCAGAATGAGTGCTTTAATTAATTACAAAAAATGGTAAATTCTGCAGAGTAGGTGGGACCGCACCTTTAATTTTTTTCCCATAATTTTCTGTGGACTCAATTAATCACATTTCTATATTTGCTTTGTCTCTACATTAGAATTTGATATGATATGTAAGAACAAATGCAAAGCAGAACAACCTCAAACAGTATATAAGAGTAGAAAATAAAAGATATGTGACAATGAATAGAGAGAATTTTTATATGCAATTAAAATAAAAATTCCAAAAAATGATCTATATCAGTGACCACAGAAAACTTAAAAGTGGAAGCATTTTTTTTATTAACGTAGTCTGCAAACAGTGCTTTTTGTGCCCTTTACCCTTAGGCTTCTTACATACAAAATCATAATCTATAGGAATCTTTTGGGAAGTGGTAAATTATAACTATATTGCTCAGCCTTTTACGTTTTTTGGCCACTTAACAATCATAAATAGCTTAATAGCAATGACTTTCAGATAAAAGTTTTTCCGGCCCGAAAATGTCACAATATGGGAAATAACCAAAAGCCTTTCACTTCCATTTGGGCCTCGGTGTCCTGCAAACACAATTTTCCCGAAACACTCAAGGTTTGGTTTTGCCGGCTCTATGAAAAAGTACAAAAATGTCCTCAATTTTTGAAAAAAAAACCATTTTGTTTCACTACAGATATTTTTTCACAACGACAGAGACGGACAGACTTCTGCCCAAGAAAACACTGGGCCTTTATTTATAGTTGATTAAACTTTAGATTGTGGAATATATTAAATATCATGCGATAAAAAAATGATAATATTAGTTTATCCCAGAAGTTGTCATGATCAAACTTGAACACTTTTGAAATGTTTGGACCTCATTTTAATCTATTCTGTTATTACAGTAATGGATAAAAGTTGTACGTACGAAATTTTAATATATTATTATATTCATTTATTTTTATTCATTATTTTATTCATTTATACTCCTGAAAAATTTCAAAGGTATTACCTGAAGGGGGTGTCTTGGCAAGGGTGTGGTTTAGCTTGCATGTGATAGGGCTAGCCAAACATGAGGCAGGGCTATATATATATATATATATGCATAGGGGTTGGGCTATCCCCGGACAGTCCTAAGTGGGCAGGGAGTAGAAGAGGAAGTGGGCGGGGCATAAGTGTAGACAAATGCAGCTCCCCTCCCCGGAGACCTGCAGAAGCAGTTTATCACTTGGAGACACTGAGTCAAACTTGAACGTGGAGACTGATTTAATGGACGTTCTGAGCTTTTTTTTAAATTTTACATTTTTGGCAAAAAATATAATGTCCGGGGTCTGGATTTTTCCTCCTGCATGTAGCTTCCCAAGCAGGCATCGTGTATCACTCCTTTAATTTGGGATGTTATTTGGGGTGCAGGAGGAATGATTTCTTGAAGGTGTTGTGTGTCTGAATTTTTTTTGGGGCAAAAAACTTAAGGTTTAGCTATTTCAGGTTTTATATGTACATCTATACAAATATCTATCGGCTCCTGCATGCCAAAGCGGGCCTCCCATATCACTACTATTAACTGGGATGCTATTTGGGGTGCTAAAGGAAAGAATTACTGACGATTCTGAGAGTTTGGCGTCCTGAAAGATCTTTTAGGCTTAGGGTGACCATTATTTATACTCATTACATGGTTTCCGAGCAAGGTTTTAGTATCCGCTCTATGGTCCTAAGCAAATTGTGAAGGTTACAGTTTTCTTATAAAAATGTAACATTTTTTTTTCCCAGATCAGCATTTAATAGAAATGACAAATTCTAAAATCCAATTACAATCGTCCAGCTCATCTGGACGTTAATTAAACTGACAATAACAATTACGTGATTGGGATGGCTCCGAATGGTTGTTCATGCGTATTCCTAATGATAATAAGATATTCAATATTAAAGTCATGTTAACTCCAGTTATCGTTTGGTTATTCACAGGAACAAGGTATTATAACGAATATTTCATAACTGATGAAGAAATGTGTTTGATGTTTGCAAAAAAAAAAAATAATATTAATTTTCTTCTTCGTATGTTTTTTCTTAGTCTCTTTTGTGCATCAGTTGGGAGCTTGGCATAATTATTGTGCCATTTCTTTAACAACAGTGGCAATATTTCATTATAAATATTTGATGATCCTTGATATTGAAAGTCACATTTAATCAACTGTATAATTCCGCTGAGAAGACTTTCTAGCACCCTAATTTGCTATGTCGGAGCCTTAATATAAATTGCGTAAACATTGTTGTGTGCAACCGCAATATCTAAAACATTATGACCAAATTAATATGCAATCAATGCGAGTGTTGCGTACTAGAAGTGCTTTTATTGTGATATTTTGTAACCTAGTGTATCTATTTTACTGATTTTATTTATATAATGTATTTTAAGATACAATTTATGTAATTTTGGGTGTACAACGTGGGTGGTCGACATATTGTTTCAACTCCCGATTAAATGTAACCCCCCCCGAATAGTCAGCCAACCATCTGAATAGAAAGTATGATGATAAACATTCTAGAACAATACCAGAAGGTCCTTATGTGGCATTTCCTTGGGATAGATGGATCCAACTCTTCCAAAATGTTGGAATTGATCTAACAAGGTACCACTAATATTTAGAAGAGAAGCGTCAAGCTGCCGTATCATGAACATATATTCATATGCGATGTATATCCCATGTGATATTATTGATCAATAAAATACATGAAACAAGAGAGACAGTCCTTCACCTTCTCTATTAAAGTTCCATTCCCACTATCTTACTACCACAACAAGAGGACATGGTCCTCAAGCTTGAGGGGCAAAGGTTTAAAGGTAACATCAGGAGATATTACTTTACAGAAAGGGTAGTGGGTGCGTGGAATAGCCTTCCAGCAGAAGTGGTAGATGTCAATACAGTGAAGACATTTAAGCAAACATGGGATAGGCATAAGGCTAAGCTAGATATAGGATAAGGCCAGGGACTAAGGAAAGTACTCAGAGGTTGGGCAGACTGGATGGTTCCTATCTGTCGTCACTTTCTATGTTTCTATCTTACCGTAGGTTTACATTGGCTAGAGGTAAATGCACAGGGTTAAAACCCAAGACCCAAGATTATTGGCAACAAAAACAGTTTAGCAAACATCGGAAATGTCCGCCACACTAACAAAGAAAACATTACATATCGATGTAGACCTTATGTTTTGTGTGCCGTTATCCTTCTTATCCTTTCACTTGGTTTCCATACGACTTATAACCAGCTGATCATACACCTGCTTCTATAATGTAATTGTCTACAGACTTAATAAATGAGGATTTATTATTGTTTACTTTGCAGTTTTTGCATGCATAAAACAAGAAGCTTCTAATTCAATGTTGAATTAATTGTTAATATGTTGTTTTGTTATTTTCCAAATGAAACACTTCATCAGATGTAATAGATTTCTACAGGTAGTACAGCCGTGCATGAGCCATATGCCTTCAATAATTCAGAGGCTTCGTATCCACACATCTGGTGAAACGATTTCTACAAGGACAACAACCTTTAAATCTGAATACAGAAAAAAACTCTATTTTTTCATGTAATAACTAAAAAATTAGTAGCGTCAACAGGCCTCCCACAGCATTATTAATGCAACTTGAATGCAGGTAGAGCACTGGGATAAAATTAATATGGCTAAGCGTGTGACTTAGAAGGGAAGTCATTTGAAAAAAATATTATATTTCTTTGTCCAGAAAATACAGCACTGTATAAAACTTTGTAGGCTAAAAGTGAAGAAAAATAATTTTAGTTCATTTAGTTTATGCATTGGCTTGAAAGTCAATCTACAATGCAATACATCTTCCTAACACTAGGGGTCGATAGTGTACATAAGTATATATCCACGTAGTCAGTGGTGAAAATGGATTATTTTTGCATTTGGTTAAAAAACACATTATAGAAATGTCTAAAAGATCAGGCATATAAATATTTGTAGAACATTTACTCTTGATCACACATTCTATATTATAAATAACATTATTACTCAAAAAGGGTATTATTCCGAACAAAGTTGCATGTACTGTCACTGAAAATCTACAGATTGATTTGGAAATACGACACAGATCAAATGTCACTGTCCTGTGTTAGCAAAATGTTAACTGCCTCGAGGTTACAGAGCAGTCCGTCGAGTTTCTCTTTTTTTTTTTTTGTAAAGGCAAGGGAAACAGAGACAGGTTTTCTTTATTTCTGTATAGTTGAATTTTTAGAGAGAACTAAGGTGTATTTATTTAACAAAAGTCTTAGAAAATGCAAAAATAAAAAGCAGGAAAGATCTAGGGGATGCTGCCACCTCAGGCCCACTAGATCAAGGAGCTCTTTGCAATTATACAGAGTTCCTGAAAGAGATGAGAGGTACATTTACAGAATGTGTTTGTGTAAACATTTCTTGTTCAAAATCTTTATTTATTTTCAACTTTTTTTTGAAATGTATTTCATGGGAGGTTTTGTCATTTTGTTTTTAGCTCATTTACAAAATCAGCAACATCCTACGATACTTTTCTTCCATAGTGAGAAACATTAGTCAGCATCTCGCTTTTTTCTCTTTCTTGCAAACCTAGATATCTGCTCATTATTTACAGTTTTGTTGTTGTTTTTTTGTTACATTTTCCCCACTTAGTATTCTTTCTACATTTTGCATATGTAACAACTTTTCTATATATTATATTGAGAAAATGCGGGAGGGATTTCTGATTAATTTATATGCGTATAAAGCATCTTATTGTATGTTGAAAGAAACTGTTATAGAACTACAATACATGGCAATGCAGCTTTCTATAAAAAATGCAAAAAAACCCCAAATCCTTTACGTGAATCAAGAGTGTTTGTACCTATAAAAATATATATGTGAAATCCAATAAGGACCTTAATGAAAAGTAAACACAGTTATTTTTATTATAATTATTACTTTTATCACTTGTCTTAGAGAAGGGATCTCTCTATTTTTGCATAGGACCAGTGACGTACTGTATTCTGGCCTGGGCCTACTATTCCTTGGGTGACCAGTAGTCGGTGGATGTCCCAGAGGTAAAGACAATGGCACAGAGGAGCCAGCAGGGGGTGCTAACCTGGATTAGGCCTAGGGCAACACCAAAGGTAAATCTATCTCTTCTTTAGACTCCAACAATCTTTAGCTACCCGGAAAAAAAATCAACACGTATCTGAGATCCAACCTGTCATTTACCACTTTATATATTTATAGAGGACCACCCTTAAAAATATTAAAAAATTATGGTATTTCCGATTGTATTTTGCAGTATTTTTACAGGATTTTTCCTTGCAAATGAAACATTTTTGTATAGTTTGTAAGCTCTTAAAATGTCAGTTGGGTAAGAGGGGCTCTTTAGTAACCTTTTATTCACACAGTTTAGTTTACATTCTAAAATATTTAAACTTGGAAACATATTGAAACTAAAACTTAAATATAACATCATTTTCTATAGCCAAATAAGCCAAGTTCTATGACTTGTAAACTGTTGTTCAATACCATCGTAACGCGTACTTTTGTATAAGTTAAGGTTATTTTTGAATACTTTTGATGTTTATCACAAATAACAATGTGTGGCAATGTATATTCATTCTTCCAGTTTAAATAGTATTATTATTTAGATATGTGTTTCTAAACTAAATCAATTGTGCATTAATGTTGTAAATTTTCCGATTAAGTTTTTGATATTTCTGGTTTTCTGTTTAAAGTTTATCTTTTGTAATGCATGCTCCCAATTAACCTTGCATAGTTTACTTAATCACTAAACTATACCTTCTAATTCCTTCATTTTTATCTTGTTAATTGCCTTTTTTTTTTCAAATGCATCTTTTGATTTCAAATCTAATTACATTTCTATCAGCACAGAATGGATGTTGTTAAACTATTCTGCGATTGATAATTGCTGTTCATTATGAAATTAGAATTAACTCTAGCTCCGATTCTCCCTAATATTTGTTTTCAAAGTAAGCGCAAAGATGCGAAACGATGATGTCATGGATCATATATTGTAACCCATGAAGCGTATATAAATATTCTTTACGAATCTAATCAATTCTGAATGTTTCATATTTTAAAAACATTTTAACATTTTATCATTCTGTTAATATTGACAGATTAACAATAAAACATCTTAGTAAAAAGAGTCAAACTATTTTAGAGAATCCAAAGAGGTCAATCGGTAAAATTAAAATAAATTCAAATAAAAAAATACATATTTTATTTGTTTGTTAAAAATATTATGATGCACTTTAATACACATATAAATCTCTGTAAAACTTTAAAAAAAATAGGATTTATTACACACTTTTCTTTTACTTTTTTTTCTACACCTGGTTAAAGCCAAGTAAAGAATGAAAAACGATGTAGAGAATGAAAATAAGATTGGAGAGCTCCAGTCTTTAAAATCCCTTGGAAAACTGTTACAGAATAAGGAAGACAGGATAAATGGTACTCACATTGAAAATCTGACAATGAGACTTGAAAGCAGCTGTGAACTGAGATTTTACAATTTTAATATGTTTCAGAACTTAGAAAATGCATTTAGAACCCTTTCTCCGTACCCTAGCGAATGCAGCAAATGATCAGTTGAAAAAAAGCCTTCACTTGTCTCAAGAACTTGAAAATGTGTCTTTTTGGGGTATTTTATAGACATTTTATTTTATTTATTTTTTTTATCATCAGTGACTTCAAATTGACCAGAAATATGAAAATAATATAACATACACTATATCTTTATCAAGGTATTTTTTGATAATATAAAAATACACTATTATTATTATTATTATTACTATTATTATTTTATGATAGTTAAGAAGATTACCGTATTTATCGGCGTATAACACGCACTGGTGTATAACACGCACCCCCATTTTAACAAGGAAATTTGAGTAAGAAAAAATAATTTTAACTTGGAAGCTATGAACTTAATGTTGGAATAATATTTATTACATTATTACATTTATTATAACATTTATACCACTTATAAGGCAAATATGAAAGAAAAAGCACCTCTTTGAACAAAACTGAACAAAAAAAACTTCATCAGAATCACTACTATCTGGGAAACCACACACACACACACACAGTAAGACACACACAGTAAGACACACACACACTCAGACACACACACACACTCAGACACACACACAGTAAGACACACTCACACTCAGACACACACAGTAAGACACACACAGTAAGACACACACACTCAGACACACACTCAGACACACACACACACTCAGACACACACACTCAGACACACACACACTCAGACACACACTAAGACACACACTTAGACACAGACTCAGAGACACACACAAACACACTCAGACACACACACTCAGACACACACTCCCTAACCCCCCTTCTCAGGATCTCCTCTCTCATTCCCTAACCCCCCTTCTCAGGATCTCCCCTCTCCCTCCCTAACCCCCCTTCTCAGGATCTTCTCTCTCATTCCCTAACCCCCTTCTCAGGATCTCCCCTCTCCCTCCCTAACCCCCCTTCTCAGGATCTCCCCTCTCCCCCCCTAATCCCCCTTCTCAGGATCTCCCCTCTCCCTCCCTAACCCCCTTCTCAGGATCTCCCCTCTCCCTCCCTAACCCCCCTTCTCAGGATCTCCCCTCTCTCTCCCTAACCCCCCCCCCGGTCACTTACCTTCAACTCCTGTGTTGGAAGCGTGAGGCGTTTGTCTCGGGTGCCGGCGCTTCACTGCTGAGCGCCGGCGTCTGACGTCATATGCCGGCGCCCAGCGTGAAGCGCCGGCACCCGAGACAAACGCCTCACGCTTCCAACACAGGAGTTGAAGCGCTGAGGCAGGTGGCGGCGGCCGCCGCCGCCAGCAGAGGAGTCCTGGATTTCTGGCAGTCAGGGGGGCCCGAGAGTTGCCGAGCGGTCGTCTTCAGCAACTGCTCGGCACCCCTTGGGCCCCCCTGACTGGCAGAACTCCAGGGCCCGGTCGCAGTTGCGACCCCTGCGACCCCGGTAGTTCCCCCACTGGCTCTAGGATTTATCGGCGTATAACACGCAGGTAGGGTTTCAGCTTCATATTTTAGTTAAAAAAGTGCGTGTTATACGCCGATAAATACGGTATATATCACTCCAAGACTCAAGTTCTGCAGATACCTCTAGATTGTAAGCTCGCTGGATCAGAGCCCTCCTCACCTGTTGTTTCTGTAAGTCAAATTGTTATGTTATATACTACTTGTTATGTCCTGTCTACCCATTGTACCGCGCTACGGAATTTGATAGAGCTATATAAAAAAATAAATAATAATGATACCGAGCGCTGTGCTAGGAGCTCACTGGCTCTCATCAAGTCTCTCCAGATGAAGCCTGAATTACTCTGTTGTCCGTGTCAGTTTCCCTTTCTCCTTTGCCCCCTAGTCCTTGTATGACATCACCCACTACTAGTCCATGTCCTCTCCTACTCCCTACCTTGATAAGATATGAGTGCTTAGCCCTGCCTCCACAAGCATCCAACTCCACCCTCTTATAAAGCCACTCCCCCAGAAGGGGGAAATACTTAATAGCCTACACTGGGAAGTTCCCAGGAATGATTATGAGGTCATAACTTTTTTTGTGTGCAATAGAAGGAAATCGTGTAAGTGAGGACTATGCTAGAGGAGGCACACTCCCTTTATTAGACCTCCAGGTAGAGGACATCCCTGTAGAAACACCATTATGCATGGGAAGGTGGCTTCAGTATTTTTTTTTTAGTGACATCCTAGAGGAATAAAGACTCAGTGAGAAAAATAGCTCAATAAACTAGAGGGTACAAGATAAAAGAGAACAAAAGTGAAGTGAAATCAGACATGTTCTTGGATTTCTCATTTCTCCTCCCATAAAGTTCTTGGACCCAAAGCAAGTAACTAGAATAGGTTCATATAGGATGTGGCCCAAAATAAGCTAGATGCCTACACATAGGTACTGTACCTCTGACATTTGTGTTCCAGCTCTCTTGGTTACCTTTTTTAAGTAGAAAAAATTATACTTTTTCTTTTTATAGCTTAAATGTCACAACCATTAACAGCGGTTGTAACATTATGTCTACATCTCTTTTTTTTCACACGGATTCTACATTTGCGACTTCTGTGTATTTTACGATGAAAGGTAAAATTCAAGCTGGCAACCTGGAATAACTTCTTATATTTTAAGCCTATCCCCTTGATAAATTGGATGTGCGAAATGTTAACTCCTGGTAAATATTAATGTGGTCATCGGAGATGAGCTTCGATACAATAGGAAGCAGTAGGGTCAACCCACGAAGAATATATCAGCCCTGGTTTCAGTATTCATGCGAGCAAAATAATTTATAAATGAATACTAAAGATAGCAGATGAATAGAGCCCAGTGCAAAAGAAAATTAAAATTCTTAACATGAAATATAATTGAGAAATGCATTCAAATTTCTATGGCAATACAATTCAGTTAAGGTCTAGGGAGGGCAATGTTGCTAAGGCGATAATAGGTAATCTGACAAACCACACTTACATCACCATTAAAATTCAATTCGGGGTCATAAAGAAATCCTGGGTTGCATATTTTTGCCTTTTAATGTAAAGACAAAGTTCCGAGTTCTAAAGCAGTGCAAATTAATTTTTAAAAGCTTTTCAGCATAGTAATGCAGGGCAACCTCGGTTTTACAGCGGGAGCCGAGTTATAGAACATTTCATGATGTTTAATTATAGAAAGTAGAAAGACAGTCATTGAACAGAACATCACAGGCCGAGCTGTACGGAATAAAATCGGAAAAAAACTTAATATCAATTGAAAGAAATAAAATTAAACAGAACATCTAAGTTAGCATGCAAAGTTATGTTAGAATATATGCAAATTGGACAAAGAAGAGGTTCCAATGGCTCTTGGTTTTTTTCCCATTCCCGAGCACTGGTAAAATATACCATTCCAAATATTATTCTCTTAAGCATCTTATTTCTGGGAAGAATTTGGCCATTTAACAATACCAGGCAGAGCCGGCCTTAAGTGTTCTGGCGCCCTGTGCATACTACTCCTCTGGCGCCCCCCATCCCCCAAAAAAAGAAAGGAAAAAAATCTCCCCCCTCTGCCCCTTCTCACAATCTACCACCTCTGCCCCCTTCTCACTGCCTTCCCCCCTCTGCCCCTTCTCACTATCTATCCCCTCTCCCTATCCTTACTTACCTTGTTGCCGGAGTCCTGCGGTGGTAGCGGGAGGCGTCTGTCTCCCCACTCCGCCGCGGTGCGCGCTTCACAGCTGAGCGCCAGAATAATTCCGGCGCTCAGCATGAAAGAGTCACGGAGAGTGAGGGGCGCCAAGCGTTTTTTTTGTTTGTTTTAACTTTATTTAACATCCTCCGTGTTAAATAAAGATGAAAAAAACTTTATTTAACATGGAGGATGTTAAATAAAATAATAAAAAAAAACGAACAAAAAACTCCTGATGTTTTAATTTAAGTTCCGGTTGCCACGGCGCCCTGTGCGGCCGCACAGGTCGCACACCCCTAAGGCTGGCCCTGATACCAGGAATGACGTTTCTAACTTCTACTTTCAGCAGAGTAGGTGGAACGGCACATTTAGAAACCCCCAATGTTCTTGCCTTCTACAACATGACTACGTTAACCTAGAAATACAAGGAAGAACATGTCAGAATTCTGGTGGACTGATGTGCACATTGTCCTCCTCGGGAACTTTTCACGCAATATATATCAGATATGAAAGGAATGAAGAAATAGAACACTAAAGAACTTCCAGATTATATATACTCCAAACACTGGGAAGAGTAGACGTTGTCCGTCATTATGACTTCTTCTTCCCCTAGACAATAATCCCTCATCCCCCACGCGTCTTCTCTAGCTTGGACGTTTAGGTGTAAGTAATCTTTTTAACCATCACAACCCTAGAAGAATATCTATTACTTTTCAAAGCAAATGTTTTCTTTGCTTCATGAAAATCATAAGCCAGCGGACTATGTCGTTTCCCAAAAACACCGCTTCCGATCCTTGCGCAAGCTATTACTTTAACAAAAATATTGGGCGCACTTAGCATTTATCTGGATATTTTGCCTAAAATTGTTACTGTAAAGGGGTGCGAATGCTTCATTTTAACCCTGCAGGCTTGATATTATTTTTGACTTTAATTAATATCCCGTGTCCTAAAGTTAAACACGCTATTTTTGTTTAGGAAAAAAATATCATATAGGTGAAGCGAGGACCATAGAAAAATAAAACAAAAATATTTTTCTGGACATTAAATTCAGTGTGATATATGGTAGGGAAATTGTACATTGAGAAATATATGTGTTATAAATAATTTTACTTTCTCTGCTGATCTGGAACCCGTCAATCATGTTTTTAAATCATGCTTATCAATCTTTGACTTATTGACCACTGGGATTTTGACTTTGGTATTCTGTTAATTCAATTGTTTTGAGTTTTTAATTTAGAAAATTTTAAATTTGAATTATTTCAAGTGAGTCGTCTTCTAGCTGGGTCATTTACATTTAGGGAGTTAGTTTGCTTGATGCCCCTACCACTTTCCATCTTGTACGAGTTATTAAAAAAAGCCCAAAGGGCAGGGAGTTAGATAAATTCAAAGCCCCTAAGACAATAATTATTTTTTAGAAAATATTTTTTTTTTTTTAGATTTTAGTAGATTTTTTTTTTTAATGGATGCATTTCTGTAACAGTTTAACTATTCAATAATTATCACAAAAATAAGCCAAATGAGTTCATGCTTCATACAGTACCTGGTTGCCAATAATTTGTAAGTAAAAAATAAAATAGCACAATATTCTGACATACAATCTCATATCGCGAAGCATTACAATGTTCTAAATTACTTAATACCTACTATTTTTATGTTCCTTTTTTTTTGAAATGTTAAAACCTTGTTTTCCTTCCAAGGAAACAGAGAAATAATCTTTGATCGTCGAATAGTATATGAAAATATTTTCTTTAAAAATGACACAGGCTCCCAACTGGCCTATTAAAGTTAGTCTAGTTGAAATAACAAGTTTACTCTTTTAATTGACTTTTATCCTTCTTGAGAATAGCGTTTGATGCTGGGGTATTGCATTGTGCTAGGGGATTCATAATGTTTATTACACACCGCCAGCCATACAGGTTAATCTTCCATATTTCTTTGTAAGAACGTAGAACAACATATATATATATATACACATTGTTTCATTGGGCAGAAGCCCATTCTTATAACGTCAGGGAAGTATTTATTTCCCGAGAGGCAACAAGGCGCAAAACTATTAAGCACCCCCTCTTTACTTAACCTCGGTCTTAACCTGATGCTATGTAGATCATAGGTCAATGCTTATAGTTAACCCTTTCCATTTGTCTCTTTCATTGGTCATAAATAATGGGGCATTCTAGACTTCCAAGTCTATTATAAGGCCTTATGAGAAATATGGCTATGTGAAACCCATTAATAGCTGGATATGAAGCCACAATTCCTTTTACACCCCTAGTAAGGTTGTTCTAGAACCGAGTGCTTAGTGTTCCTTATGTGACTTCCAGCTCGGAACCTACTGAATGTACAATGAGCGTCATAAAATGTGTACAGAACCACAGAAATCCCTCTGATATCAAGGCATTAGTGATCATATTGCTGAACCTTCGTCTTAGGGAATACAGATATCTGATCATGCTTAAAGATCAACCAACAGGGTAATTCCCTTAACCTCTTCAATCAAAGTTATTGGAGGAAAAAAAAAATGAGCTAGAGGTATTTTAATAAACATTATATTTACTTTTTTTTAATAAAAACATCTTTAAAAAAAAGTCTGTGGTTAAAATCAATAACGATTTGTGCTTGTTAATTAAATAATTGCTGTATCTTAGTGAATGTAAAGAAAGGGTTAAACCGAAGGAATATGTTCCTAAGAACCACTAGATGTTAAAAATAAAGCCATCAGACACAATTAATTTGATGGCTACATTTTTCCAGATGATATTTTCCAAATGTTCTCCATCCAAAATAATAATTTCATAAAAAATAGGTGCGGATTCAAGAAACGCCAATAACCGAAGGACGAAAAGCTTCATGAACGCAATAAGCCATCTGCTACGAGAGTAAGTAGCCATTTTGTTGACCGCAGAAGCAACAAAGTGTCATTAAGTTGGTAGGAATTGTTTAATTACTTACTAAACCACCAGCGTGGAGATTTTTTACCGGTCACTTGAAAATTAGGAACAATTTAAATCCGAAAACCCTCTCGTTCAAGATACAAATTTGATAAAAAAGGTTGTTCATAAAAGCTCGTAAATTCCAAGGGGTTTGGAGGTTCTCTGCCATTTCTCTCCATTATAGTTTAGTGTTTGTATGGCGTTCACAATTTTTTTTTTAGCCGCTCGTGGTCATTAACCCCTTAAGGACAATGGGCGGTCCCTAAACCCATTGGAAACAATGCATTTTGAGCCCGTACATGTACGGGCTTTGTCATTAAGGGGTTAAAGATGAAGTCAGCAAGGCTGAGACCGACTAAGTACGGTTTTATCAGCAGATAATTAGTTTTTCGCTTTGCACAAAGTTATTTATTAAGCTTTGGAAGTCCGTGGAGATTTCCTCGTGTAATTACTGTTGCCTGATGATTTTGTATAATTTGTTCAGACATGCACAGCACAAGGCCAATTTGTTATATTCCGCTCAGACTGAAAATACTTTCATGAGAAGGAAAAATTAAAACTAAGATGTTAGGGAAAGTCCATTTAATGTATATATTAACATTTATTGTGCAAGGTTCAGCTGTTCTTAATTAATAAGGGCTGCTGATATCATTGTGATGTCATTATGTTTAGTTAACTCTTATCTCCCAGTACTGAACAAAATAAGTAACAATCTTAAAGGGGATATTTTGCTTAAGTTTTAGATTTTTTCCCCAAAAAATAATATTGCAGTTTTCTTTCTTGAAACAGTTTTCAGGCAGCTGCATATTAGCCATTTGTATGAGTTCTCTCTCTGTTATCTGAGTCCAATCTACTAGACAAACACCCCGACTCCTCCTTAACATACAGAGGGAAACAGTAGAATGGCTCAGTCTTAATCACCCAGCTGGACTCTCTGGCTAATGAAAGTCTATGGAGGAAGTGACTTCATTAGCATTGCCATAAAGCATCAGCTCAGTGTGGTGTTTGAGCCGGGAAAGTCACCCAAAATATCACATGACTGACAACAATGGTGGCCTCCAGGTCTGCCGATAAAGGGAGTTTTTAGGGGAACAAAATGAGATAAAACCAGGTTTTTGACAATGCTGTCCTACATTATTGTATACAGCGCTTGGGTTTATTCTCAAGTTTTAAAAAATTGCCATGTGACTTCACTTTTAAAGAGGCAGAAATAATCGAATTTCAACCTGTGATAAAAAGTCACATTTAGAGGTACTTAATTCCAAAGGGCCTGTGTAGATGTAGCACCCATTGTACAGCGCTATGGAATTTGATGGCGCTATATAAAACAATAAATAATAATAATAATAAATTATGGCTAGATTTAGCTACAAATCTAACAATCTCTACCTGAAACAGAAAATAGGAAGCCAAAAAATATTGTGATTGAAAGGTAATGATAGTACTAAAGATAAAACAGAAAACTGAATTAAAATATATTTTACAAATATTTTATTTATAAAGAGTTTTTTTTTTTAAAGTAATATACACTTAACCCATATACAAGAAAAAAAGAGAGGAAATAAGACCGGATAAAATAATTTATAAATATTTTATTGATACTTTTAAAGTAATATACATGCACTAACTCGATGTATAGGAAGTAAAACAGGGTAATATATTTTATAAATATTTTATTGCTATTTTTTGAGTAATATACATACACTTAATATACATACAAGGAAGAAGGAAAAAGGAGATAAGTCAATAAATTATTTTACTAATATTATATTTTTGCTAAATATTTTTTTCTAGTAATATATATTAAACATACACACAAGAAAAAAAAAGGGGGGAGGTAAGAAAGGGAGGTTAGACATATTTAAACAAATAAGAGCATAATGGGGTGTATGAAGTATGTGGAATTAATTATATTTTAAGGCTGTTGTTGTAATTAATTCTTATTATTGACTCAATCCCCTCAAGCAGGAGATTTGTGATGATAAGTATAGATCCAGGCGGCTAATTAAAGAAACTAAATGCTCATTTTGTTTTAATGAGATTCACAAATAAATATGTAATTACTCCTTAATGCGTATTTGTAGGCTCAGCGTTAGGGCTAGATGTAGCATTTGTATTTCTATATAATGGGTGCTAGCCAGGCATGTGTTAATGATCTCTAGTAAGCGGAGGAATGCACGTAGGTTATCCTTCTTTTCAATATATCCATTTAAGCAGGGGCGTAACTAGAAACCTCAGGGTCCCGGTGCGAGAATCTGTTAAGGGCCCTCCGGGCCCTCCCACCCCCAACCCATCTATCCCTTTCTCACTATCTACCCTCTCCCTCCCTACCCCCCTTCTCACGATCTCCCCTCTCCCTCCCTAACCCCCATCTCACGATCTACCCTCTCCCTCCCTACCCCCTTCTCACAGTCTCCCCTCTCCCTCCCTACCCCCCCTTCTCAGTCTCCCCTCTCCCTCCCCCTTCTCACAGTCTCCCCTCTCCCTCCCTACCCCCACTTCTCACAATCTCCCCTCTCCCTCCCTAACCCCCCTTTTCACAATCTACCCTCTCCCTCCCTACCCCTTCTCACGATCTACCCCCCTTCTCAAGATCTAACCTCTCCCTCCCTACCCCCCCTTCTCACGATCTACTCACTCCCTCCCTACCCCCCTTCTCACGATCTACCCACTCCCTCCCTACCCCCCCTTTGTAGGTCACTTACCGTCAACTCCTGTGTTGGGAGCGTGAGGCATTTGTCTCGGGTGCCGGCGCTTCACTGCTGAGTGCCGTCATATGACATCATATGCCGGCACTCAGTGTGAAGCGCCGGCACCCAAGACAAACGCCTCACGCTCCCAACACTGCACTCTGGTCAGCGCTGAGGCAGGCGACGGCGGCAGCAGCAGCAACGGCGACGGCGGCGGCAGCGGCGGGGAGCAGAGGCATCCTGGATTTCTGTCAGTCACGGGCGCCCAAGAGTTGCCGAGCGGTCATTTTCAGCAACCGCTCGGCACCCCTTGGGCCCCCCTGACTGGTAGAACTCCAGGGCCCGGTCGCAGTCGCAACCCCGGTAGTTCCGCCACTGCATTTAAGGGACAGTCGCACAAAAGTAAAATGATACCTATTATATAATTATTATTATTTTTATTCTCTTTACTATTATTTATTCTCTTTATTTATCATTTATATATGGCGCCAACAATTTCCCCAGCGCTTCTTACAGTCCATACATTTAAAGGCTCTGAGAAAACTAGAACTAACAGGCTAACACGAACCAATGCATTAGGTAAAATGGGGTTGTCTTGCCAGCTTACACACAAGTATATCGCAACTATATAAAAGTAAACTTTACTATCAGAAATGTGGATCGTGTAACCCAAGAAACCCAAGAACCATTTGTCATGTGACCTTAACTGAAATGGCACCAGTAAGTCTAGAGATGTGTGGTTGATCTTAGGTTGCTTGCTATTGTTCTTATATCATGGCGATTTGTTGTTTGTACGAACATTTTATTTTCTCTGCTTGTCATAGCAGGCGGCTGCTGAGTCCTTGCTGGTCAGGTTGGGTAAGCTACAGAGATGGATGGTGGTATTAATGAAGGTGCGAGGGAGGAGGTCAGTACCTGTTGGTGTTAACCAGATTCTTAGAAGAGACCAGCAAGGACAAGTTAGATTCTTGTGTTAGGCAATCTGTTTTGTATATGTAGGCATTTGTTCGCCGCAATGCAGACAGATTAAGTGATTGATCACAATTCTTGGGATTTTTAGTGATGGTCACACATGGGAATGTTTAATTATATCATGTTAAGAGTTGGCAGAGTTATTAGTAGAGTTGCCTTTCATGAGTTTTGCATTCTGGACAAACTTTGAGTTGGTCACTGCAATTCGCCTGCCAAAAGTGAACCTTGTGAATAAACCCATATGAGATACACACCATGCTGGAAATGCTTTTGGCTACATGCCAAACTACAAGTTCTCTCCACATCCCATGGCTTCCTGGTCACAATGAAGGTTGTAGATCAGAGAAAAATGGATGTGGATCTATCATAAGCTACTTGACAGCCATTTGTGTTTGGATCATAACTGGAATATTCCAATGTAAAGATTGTGTTCGGATCATCATTGGAATATACCAATGTAAAGTTTGTGTTTGCATGATCATTGGAATATTCTAATGTAAAGATTGTGTTTGGATGATCTTTGGAATATTCCAATGTAAAGATTGTGTTTGGATGATCATTGGAATATTCTAATGTAAAGATTGTGTTTGCATGATCATTGGAATATTCCAATGTAAAGATTGTGTTTGGATGATCATTGGAATATTCCAATGTAAAGATTGTGTTTGGATGATCTTTGGAATATTCCAATGTAAAGATTGTGTTTGGATCATCATTGGAATATTCCAATGTAAAGATTGTGTTTGGATGATCTTTGGAATAGTCCAATGTAAAGATTGTGATTGGATGATCTTTGGGATATTCCAAGGTAAAGATTGTGTTTGGATCATCATTTGAATATTCCAAGGTAAAGATTGTGTTTGGATGATCATTGGAATATTCCAATGTAAAGATTGTGTTTGGATCATCATTGGAATATTTCTTTAATTATAGGACAGCGCATGCTATACTGAGCTGATCTGTTGTGAAATTTTAGCAATGGTTTAATTGCCAACGACAACCGTACAAAAAGTCTCACTCTTAATTGAAGTCACATTTTTAATAACCAACGGGAAACGTCCAATCAATCATACAACGGTTCCGCAAAAAAAAAAAAAAAAAATAATAATAATAATAAAAATTGAACATGATTACAAATGCCTGGAGATTTAAATTAAACATTGTAATTATTGGACCTGGAAAATAAATTACCCTACATCAGTTGCAAAACTTCCTGCTGGTAATAATGAACGACAGCGCATTGTCAGCAATAAGCTTCTAATTACAATTTAACTTTATGGATTTCAGAATTATTTCTCATAGAGAGCATTTATAAATACAATACTTATGAAATAGGTACCATAAAAGATATTATTCCCTATGTTCAAATAAACTAATTTATAAAATCTTACAATAAATCTTGTTGAAGTTGGGCTTATCTTGTGGGCTATTGGTTGTTTATTTTTCTTACATTACATTTATTTATATATTTCCAGCAGATTCCCTAGTGCTTCTTGCATTGATGTGTTTTCCCCCCGTCATGTATCATGTCCGATGTAACCATTAACGATTAAACGATAAGATTAAAAATATATTTTTAAATATTTTGGAATCTATATTCAACATTATATAGACGAGTGACATTTTTTCTTTTCTACAATTTTTGTCCTGCTTGACAAATAACAAAACACAAATCTGTTCTCTTTTGAATCACTGAAGGCCATCTCCATCCCCGCCCGCATACTTTTTTTTATTTTTCATTCCAAAATAGATTTACCGAAGAAAAGCAGTTATCAATACCCATTACTGTGACAAATGTATCCGTAATGCTGCTTGATCGAACACAAAAATCTGCCCGTTCTAGACATCACTGAGCTGTGTCATGTTACTTTGAAGGATTGATTTATCAAACTAAAGTTTTCAGTGAGCCAGTGGGGCAATAATGTTGATGTAATGTAGAAGACTATATTCTGGAAGAGAGCTCTTATAGGCTATTAATCGGCGCCTATTATTACAGGTTCTCAATTCTACATTTGATTGAGAGTCGTCAAGCGCACAAGACACAAATATGATAGGCGCCTTAAAAGCTCTTTAAAAGAAGACTCATTTTAAATGTCTTATGTTTGGCAAGGTGGGTACGAAGAATGGATGGAGCGCGGTTAGATCCAGGTGGGGCTAGTATCGGTAGCAGTGACAGCTTCACTCCAGCGGTGTTGAGGATCTAGGTAGTCTGTGTAAGATGGAATAAATCAGAAAGACATCTTAGTACCAATGTCACTTATGGCTGATAGGTCTAGAAGATGGTAGAACAAACAGCCTTTGTATTCAGGAGATGGAGGTCCATCAAGTCTCCAGCAAGAGCACAGAGCTATTTATTCAGCCTGTCTCCAGGTCGATCTGGAGTTATCTCAGATCTTCTCCAATGATGAGCTACGTCGCTGTCTATATTTGCTTGTTATGTCGAAACGACAAAATGTAGACGTTGCCGTACTGTGCGAGGCCTAACCCATGGAAGCACTACCAGCCCCCTCCTCTGCACCATCATCCTTACTGCAGAGAGGTGGGGTATGACATCATGTCCTGGTGCTCCATCTTTTAAGGACGCACGGCTCCAGGTGGAAGTGACCTATGGAGGCTGTGCTGGCACTGTACAGTCCTCCTTAGTGTAAATGGGTCATTTGGGGAAATCATTGATGAATCTGTAATGAATCAATTCAGCGTAGCCAACAGCCTTCAAGTGATCTTCAAGATGGAGAAGAATATCAGAGAATAGACCCAGCACCCAACACCCAGAAAACACCCAACAACATTCTACATGAACCGACACATTGAGCAGAGGACCTAGAGGGACTCTAATCACTCAAGAGCGCAATTGGCTGCCGACCCCCCTGGACTTTCCGCCCTAGGTCTAATCAGCCTAGGCCAGATTATGCCATTGCATGTTAATACGTTTTATCATATTTATGCACATCAATACATACTATGTAGCTGACGAATGTCAAAACCCTCAAAGCAAGCTTACTCTGTCATAATGCTTTCTATTTATCTACTTATAATTCCCTCGTTCTGTGGCCGTTGTCTCCTTACCAGCGGGGGGAAGCCATGTATCTGAATGGTTTATCTCCAGGATTTTTGAATACTGCAATATGTCATAGTATTTCATGTCAACCGAGAACGGCCTTTGTTATAAATCTGGCGTAACCCGAAGATTATTGGAACTTGCCGAGTGAGAAGGTGTATATAGGCTGCCGGAGGATAATAGTAAAATTATGAGGTTAGATTAAACATGTAGCCAATTCCAAAGCAGTCAAATAATTCACCTTATCTTAATGTCAAATATACGCCGAGCACTTTGACTTTCCAAGGTTAAATCCATAGTTTATAATGTTAGATGTTCTATGGAAACTCGACGCCGTTAATCTATCTCAACAGAAAATTCCACTGAGCCTAGAACTACTAAGATCCCTTCCGTATAAATATATCTTTTATTCCCTGATCAAAAATGCAGTACATATAATTAAGATTCATACAGAAACAGGGTACATTTCTTTTTCTTTTTTTTTCGCACCTTTCATATTACGTGATATATTTTAATAGTATAATTAGATATTTCCAATAAATTGACATCTGCTACACAATCTCCCATCCACACCTTGAAAGTAATAGGACATTAAAAAAAAAAAAGATCTCTAGATTAATGTCTTTTCAAAATGTCTTTTTTCATTAGGAAACCGAATTATCACAAGTTTAAATTAGACGTTTTTAATATATATTTCAATAACTATTTTTGTGTGTTAACGAACCCACTCGGAGAATATTAATGCATTTCTAGAAGGACTTTGACCGGTATTTAATCAATCGGTGAAACAAACATCAATGATCCGGTTAGTGCCTTCCCATATTGTTAGTGAATAATATTAGAAGGTCATGCATCTTTAAACACGCGGCAGCATTAGGGTGTACCACCGACACAGAGTATCCAATTATGGAGACCTAGCTAAGACCTAGTTAATTACAATTTAATTTCGGGACGGTTCTTTGTTTTAGAAAATAGTATTTCGTCCTTCTGTTGCCATGTTTTCCTAAATGTGACATAGGCTGCCAGGAAAGATTGAATAAAAATTCAATATAAAAAATGAGAAAATTGAAATAAGAAGACCAATGGGTTTTATTTATTATTATTCTATTATTATCCAAAAATAATTCGTTAAACGGGACTTTGGGAGAGAAGTCGGACTCTCGTCATGGGAAAAATGGGTGACATCGGACCAATTTTGGTGGAGCGTGGCTCAGAATGAACAGGATGGAAGTCTAGACCTTTGCCTCTACTTCTGGCGTTAATAAATCTCTCATTCATAATTTTACCCTCCCGATATGTGGGGGATCAATTCACTTGAGTCAGTTCTTCAAGTAAAACATGTGCCTTGGGAGGAGGTTTGATTTCGTTCTGTCGTTTTTTTGCGATCACCGCTGAATTTGTCATATCTGTACGGATTAATAGCATTAGAGGTTGGTGCAAAAATGGCGGAAATTGCCATTTCCTGGAGAAAAAAAAATGTATGACATGGAGTTTCCATAGCCAGTTCCATCAACGTTTCATGAGGTAAATCAGAAGTCTTTTACAAGCTCCTTTCGTAGCCCTCTGTGTTCTCGCTGAAGGTGACAAATTTGTGAGATATTCGGAAATACTGCTTTTAGGAATAACATTTGGCTTTTTTTCCCCCCAAAGTTTTAGGGAAATTTTAGTTTAAGAGATCTGCTTCTGCATGAATTAAATTGACTGGAAAAAATGTTCTTCTTGAAGAAGAGTCACGAAGACGTGTCCTTCACCCATAGCAAACATTTATAGGTGAATTCTCTTGGGAGTTTTGGGGGAAAATCATTGAATATTCCAGTCCTATCAGGCCAAAATCTCACTTTCCAGCCAGCTCTAGATAGGACAAGGGAATATTCTGCGGTTGTAGTGCTACGTTCAGTGTTAACCATCTGGTGACCGTGTTCTTGGGTTATTGAGCAGTTATCTGGGTCACGTAGCTACCCAATGGTCCTTCGTGACACGAACGCCAACCTTCTCATTAACTCTGTTCCTAAACAACTGCTAATTACTCATATGTTTGATTCTTCATTTATCCCTTTCTTTTTTTTTTCTGCAATAACATCTTTTAATGATTCTGTAGGGTATAATCTGCTCGAATTTGTGATTTATAGGTTAGGTTGATTTGACTTTTGCTTTTTTTTTTTACCTCCCAATTATGCTGATTGTTATATACATGATTCCTGCTACACATTTTACATTCATGAATGCATAGTTATGCGGAAAGTTCTATTACATCATTTTAATTAGAGATTATGCTAAAAAAAAAAAGTATAGTTTCACAATTTCACATAAGATTTATGATCGGTATATTCATAAACCTAACTTTTTACATAGCCGTAGAAATTCTAGCTCATAGATCCAATCCATTATTGGTGTTAAAAAAAAAACTGCTTATGCTCTGTAAACTGGGCCATTTTTTGCATTGAACACCTTTCTAGAGCCTGGAAAGGATCCAGTACCGGTGGGAAGCGTAACAAACACAACAGCTGTGCAGGATGACAGGTGGCTGGGATTTATGTTACTTTTTTGACTTCACTAAGGAATACCTGGGTTCAATTTAATGACCAGTGTCTACAATTCACCCCCCCCCGGATTTAACTCCTTATTAGCTACAAAAGCAAAACAACTATATTCACTTCACACAATGGCAAATCGACATCGTCTTGTATATGTGTGTGAAGGGAATACAGATGAGTTTATCCCTATATAACACCAATATGTAATAATTCCATTTTTTATTTTTGTTTCTTTATTTCTTGCATATAAGACTGCAGATAACACATAAATGCTTATTGTTTTGGTTACTTTATGTATTGTTTTAAAACAGAATAAAAAAAATGAATTACTCACACCTCTAAGTGACATATTCTGGCCTAGGCTCCCTTCAACGCCGTTGCTCAATGGACAAGTAAATCTGGGTAATCTTCCCAAGCCATGCATTAACACTATGGAGGGCTGTGCCCTGTCCTATATAGTATGCTTCTTTAAAAGTGGGGCACTGGGATATAATATCACCAAGAAGTAAGAACAACTTTGCAGGGGTGGCAGCAGGTGGCACTGGCATGAGTTAGGCTTAGGTTTGTCGCCGAAGTTAAATAAATCACTGACAATGCTAGCTGTACCAATATTGGTTGCAATGAGCTTCAGCTGTGGCAACAACCTGAACTACCATCTATTAGGTGTTCTTCTTTACCTAGTTTAGATTGAGTCGAGCCCCCTAAAATCTCCAACAGCAAGTTGAACAACCTTGGCCTTTACAAATACAACCGTTTCAGAGCAAGAACATGCTTATCATTTCATTTTTTTCAAGAGGCATAAATCCACAATATCTCAATTTTCCCCCAAGAGTCAGAGTAAACCCTTAATTTTCACAGAACTCGGGAACGTATAGAGCGTCATAATTTGTTTCTTTAAATTCAAACAATTTAAAGCTGTTTTTTTTTCATACCAATCCATGATACATGACTTCTTCTTAAAAATAACTATTATATATGTATATATTTTTTAAGAAGTCATATATCGTGAACGGCATTAAAAGGTTTCTAAAATGAGGAGCTCTCTGTGTGTTTTGGTAAAAGTTAACAATGTGTTTTAAAAAAATTGCATAGCATTAGTACACAAATTATAGCGCGCCTTGGGATTATTTTAATTTTGATCACCACCTGCTTGAGTCGGTTGAAAAGAATGTATTTGACGTTTACAAAGTGCTTTTTAAATGTAACATTTTCAAAAACTGTTAAAATACCAGAGTCTTAGAAGTACAGCCCGCTTGTTAAATAAAAAAAATAAAACAAAAAACATACCAATGCATTCTGCTCCGTCAGAAGTACTTTTATTTATTTATTTATTTATGCAGTCACTTTTATTTGTGGTTCATCCGGATAAAATGCTTTCTAGAATGTCATAGTTGAGAAACATTAACCATTTTGCATTCTACTGTTCGTTTTTAACCAATACAATCCGAGACGTGTATCGGAGGAAGACTATGAAGGGTTGAGGTCGGGCAATGGTGGCTCGAAAGGGAAAATCGGGAGCCACTGTTACAAGAACCTTTGTGTAAGTTTCTCGGAATGATTCCAGATGTAGCCACCACGTTGTCCTTTAGATTCTAACTTTAGATCCCTCCTGTGGTGGTCAATGCTGTTTCTAGACAGTTTGCGATGGGCTGTCTGGCTAGACTTACACCCCAGGCTGAATGTTATTATCCCTCCCTTGGGGAGGAAAAGGTTAAAGTGTCCTACCAGGTACCCTTAGGACTGATTTAAGCTTGATGGCTTTAAAAGCCATTACCAACTTGGTGGCCATTTGTAGACTTAACTCAACTGGACATCCAAAGATTGTAGTGTGACTTACCGATATCTCTCTATACCATGTCTACTTCTGCTCTGGACCCCCCCAAGTTCACATTTATGTTTCCAAAGTTTGTTTTAGGTTTTGGGGTGGAGGTATTGGTAGTTATTGTGAAAAAAAGGAAGCAGGTTAAGATGCTTGAAGGCTACAATACCCCATGCTTACATGGGGGCATAAGCATGCAGAACCCTGTATGAGATGATATGCCTCCTGACAGCAAACTTTGGTGCCTTCTGGGTAATCTATATAGAAATACTCTAGATCTCAGATGTAGGACTGGAAAAATATAGACAATTTGGGATCAATTGAAGAATTTTGTTTCTGGTGACACGTAGAGACCAACTCTTAAGTCCAAACACAGGTTTATTAGATGGAGCTTCTGATAAAATCACAGTAGCCAAATCACATAAGACACATTCCCATACATTAATTAAGAAGACATTGGGCTCAATTCAATAGCTAGGGATACATCTATCTCAAGAACCCAAATAGCCATCCTCATATAGACTGCAATGGGAATACATGGAATAAAAAAAAACCCGGATATATTGGCCTGGACTCCTTACCTGGGATAAAACGTCTGCCTGTTTTTCTATCTCATTTTTCCATTACAATCCAAGGGCGAATGGCACGTCAATTGTTTGTAAAAAGATTTAGCTCTGTCAATTGAATTCAGCCCAATGTGTCCTCCAAACGGTTCCACTAATGTGACCATGTGCTGAGCCGAAGCAATTTTAAAGCAAGTGGCTAATTCTCGAACGGTCAGCAAAAACATTGAATCGATCATTCCAAACGTCGCACCCAGAAGATTCCAGAAATGTTGCCTTTTTCCAATTTCAAAACCGCTCTAGAGATCATCTATTTAGATACTCATGAGCCGTGACTTTTTTTTTTTTTGGTGTAGGCGATTAAACTTAGTTTTAATTCTACTTCTTAAAACGCCTGTAATTTACAAGCTCCCCTTTCACTCCCTTTTGGAAAAAAAAACAAAAAACCTTTGTGATAAACTGTATTCATCTCAGTTTTAATCACATACAGAATTCCCACCTTTTTTTTTTTTCTCATGAACATAACAAGAAGTCAATGTTGTTTGAGGACAATAAATAAAGGATCGCGTTGAAACAAAGAAGCAAAACAAAATAGACTCTTAATCCCTTAATTGACCGCGCCGTAAATCAGATATCTAGAATATACTGTGGGCATTCTTAGCTCTTTCAGAGCCACGCACAAAATACAATGAACCATTAAAGCTTTGTTCCCTTTGAAAGGGCATGTGACACCTCCAGCGGTCTTTCTCGAGCAAGCACACTTCAAATGTGGCAGCAAACCTTTAGACGTAAGACTAACTATTCAACAGAACTGCCGCGTGGTAGACTCTCAGCACGTAACAGCTGCAGACGAGTAACTATGTATTTTATTTTATTTTTTTTTTTTGTAGAAAAAGAAAGAAACCGCAGAACATAGTATTTTACCGTCTCGTTATGTGACGGTGAGTTTACCGGGCTCTGTTTGCGGCGGGGGTGTTGTGTATCACAGTGGGAACTGCTTGAAAGCCTTATGATACATCGCATTCCGTGGGAAGGAACGGTATCAAAGTGCTTGTTTGCTTGCTCTTAAAGAGTTAAAATGTGCTCTCCCTTCCTATGGCGGACACAGGCAATCCGCAGGAGATAGATGAAATGTAGTATTGTTAACATTACATTTATTTATTTATTTAGTGCCAACAGCACTTGTACAATAGGGGACAATGGAAATGTTTAACAGTAATTTTAAGGCATGTTAAAGGCAGAAGGAGAAGAGGGTTGGGTTTACACCGATGGTAGTATTTTGGTAAAAGAATTGGGTAGCTTTACTATATCTGGGAAAATGTACATCGGCAATCAGATTCCGACTGTGTTATATCCCCCATTAATTGCTCTAAAGATTTGTGATGTATTCTGGCCTAGACTGACTAGCCCTAGAGTGGCAGCCCCTGTGCCGTATAACAGGAGCTTGAGGCTTCGTGCGATGCCACTACTCAATGAGTTGGCCCATTAACGCTATGGAGGCTGTGCAGAGTTGGCACAGTTCTCCTTGGTATCCCTCCGTCCCGCACTCCCTTTAAAAGTGGGGTGCCGGGATATGACATCATATCCTGATGCCCAGAAGTAAGGACAGCGGTGCGGAGGGTCGGCGGCACTTCCCTGGGTTAGGACTAGGACTGCTCCAAAGGTAAAAACAGCAATGCTAAGGATATGCTGTTTTTTGTAGTAACATCTATTTTTACTTTAAGGGAAGTTAAATACCTATAGCTTTTTTGGATAAGTTTTGATGTTTAATAGGTAATTGGCTTCAACGTAAGGGGACTATTTTATCTCAGGGTGAGATATAAGTGGAGGCAGATGGACTGTATGTATATGTGTTTGTATTCATGTATGTATGTATGTATATGAGCATGGATATGTAATAGTTTATACATGGATGTGTATATGGATGTGTCCTTGTGTGTGTGTGTGTGTGTGTGTAAGCATGGATATGTACTTGAGTGTGTGAGCATGGATGTGCACTTTGTGTGTGTTTGAGCATGGCTGTGTTCTTGTGTGTGTGAGCATGGATGTATACTTTGTGTGTGTGTGTGTGAGCATGGATGTGTAATTGTGTGTGAGTATAGATGTGTAAGTGGGGTGGAAGGAGGGGGAAAAAAAGGCACAGATCAGTTGTTTGGGGGCAATTATGGCACAGACCAGCTATTGAAGTTGGTGGGCCCCAGGGCAATTTTCGCACTAGGGCCCCATGGTTTCTCGTTCTGCCCCTGTATTAAAGAATGGACTTTTCAATATTCCGTCTTCTGTATTTTGTGTAAAATACTTCTGGTTACCTTGTGTTTGCAGTAATGTATTTGTCAACCTGCCTTACTTTGTCTCTAACCATAAACACATGTAAAATATCCTTTGTAAAATGGTATATGGTTTAATATGTCAAGTATTTAAACAAATTAAGATATATTTTATTATTATCATTATTTCTCTGATGCTTTCTCTAAAATATATATATATATATAAAAGTATAAAGAACGTTTTAATGGTTAAAAGCATAAAGTAAATGGGCTGATTCCTAAAAAAATAATCACACCAAAATTAAGTATTTATTATTAGAATTATTATAATATTTATTATTTACAAATAAAAATGTCTACGTGACTTTGTTTTAGGCAAAGGTTCGCTAAGCAAGAAATCCTGGTCAAACCTTCGATTGTCCTCGGGGAAGAGGATCACATGCTCTTATTTAAACACATGGGATGTTCTAATTTTCTATCTTAAATTAAATTACTGTAATGACTTTCATGCAATTACTGCTTACATTTTTACAGTTGTTTAGAGCAAATACACTTAAACAAATTTGCACAGCAAATAATATAGTGCTTAAGACAGAATTCATTTAGCGGCTTTGCTACTGGAGTCTCGAGATTTACTGAAAAGAGCGGTTTTGTCAAAAAATCCCTGATCCTCATATTCAAACCAGCAGAGGGAAAGCGTCTTCTACAATCCTTGTCTCTGCAAAAATATTATTATTATAATTTTTATTATTTTGTATTATTATTATTATTATTATTATTATTATTATTATTATTATTATTATTATTATTTTCTATTATTATTATTATTATTACTATTACTATTATTATTATTATTATTTTATATTATTATTATTATTATTATTATTACTATTACTATTATTATAATTATTATGATTTTTGTTATATTTTTGCAAAAATATTATTATTGTAATTTTTATTATTTTGTATTATTATTATTATTATTATTATTATTATTATTATTATTACTATTACTATTATTATTATTATTATTATTTTCTATTATTATTACTATTATTATTATTATTATCATTACTATTTTCTATTATTATTATTATTATTATTATTACCATTATTATTATTTTCTATTATTATTATTATTACCATTATTATTATTATTACATTTACTATGTTGCCTAGAGTTCAATGCTTTCTTTGGCCACAACCAACATTGTCTACCCATTCCTAAAATGTCTTCAACATTAATTTTAGTTGAGTGTTGCTTGCATTGTCTTCCCCTATGATTGCTTGAAGCCTCAATGTCTTAGGGGTCTATTCACTAAAGAGAGAGTTATCAGGAGAATTTGCAGGAGAGAATACATGTTGAACTTCCGCTGCATGAAGAGCTTGGCCAACCCTGCATAATGTATAGGTAAATGAGTAAGTTCTTCACCCATGGAAATATGCTCTGGAGAAAAAATTATAATGAATAGTGAGGCCAATGAGCTGAAACGCAACTCTCCCTTTAGTAAATAAACCCTTAAGAGTCTTCCTACACCAGAGAAGAACATTTGTTATGCCTCTTATTGTAATCATATATTATTAAAAGGATCTAAAAGTCCAGCCAATCATTTTATCATATATTATAAAAATGACCCAAAGGTCCATCCAATCGTTTGCACTGACATTTATTAAATGTCCCAGAGGTTAGTGAATACGCAACAAAATAAGAATAAAAATGATTACCTAATTCTTAACGCTATTCCCGAGATAAGTAATTACCATCTAGATGTTAGAATCGTTACATTTTATTAAACTCTATGACCTTAGAGGATACTAAACAAGAATAGAGTACGGGTCTATAATCTATTTATAATTGAAGAATTGTCTTAAATTGCATTTCTTTTCGTGTTTTTATTGGTTGGGATATAACAGCATCTCAATGTGGTCATCAAATAACAAAAATCAGTATTTTCACTATTTGTGTTCATTACCACCTATTGTTTTTTGTGTGTGTGTTCTTTTTATCACATATCTATTCTGTGATTTCCCAGGATAAATCAATAAGGACAAGGAACAGTATCATTAACTCAAAAGGAGATGTATTTTTCACTCCACAGAATGTAACGAAACAAAGAAAAGGGTCAGGCGGTTTAAAAATGAATGGATTATGCACAAATTTGGCTATGAACAAAAAACAAAGATTGTGTTTCTTTGGGTATTTAATAGTATTTGTCTGCTTTATGAATGGGTGATTTTGGAAATATTACAGATACTTTCCCTTTTCTAATAATTCAGGATGATTTTTGGGTCATAGATTATCTAAAATATAAATAATATTCTCAAGAACATATACAGGTTTCATATATATATGCATTTATGTAGAATTCTCTGTTTTCTTTTAAAATTATTTAAGAATATAACATTTCCTTAATACCTGATAGGTTAATAGTATACATTGTATGACTGATTTTAGGTTGTGTTATATTATAACTCTATATTCACAAAGTAGACTTAAGAGCAAGAGTCGTATTTACCTTTCGCTCTGCCACTTCCAGCCGCCCCCCCCTCAGTTGGCGTCTTCGCTCCTTTAAGACACCGAGCCAGTGGCAGACCTACCGGGGTCACAGGGGTCGCGACTGCGACCGGGCCCTGGAGTTCTGCCAGTCAGGGGGGCCCAAGGGGTGCCGAGCGGTTGCTGAAAACGACCGCTCGGCAACTCTTGGGCCCCCCTGACTGACAGAAATCCAGGATGCCTCTGCTCCCCGCTGCCGTCGCCGCCGCCGCTCAGAGTGCAGTGTTGGGAGCGTGAGGCGTTTGTCTCGGGTGCCGGCGCTTCACGCAGAGGCATATGACGTTTCTCAGCAGTGAAGCGCCGGTACCCGAGACAAACGCCTCACGCTCCCAACACAGGAGTTGATGGTAAGGGACCTAAAAAAGGGGGAGGGGGGAGAGGATAGATCGTGAGAAGGGGGGGAGAGGATAGATCACGAGAAGGGGGGGAGGGAGAGAGTAGACTGTGAGAAGGGGGGGTAGGCAGGGAGAGGGTAGATTGTGAGAAGGGGGGTAGGGAGGGAGAGGGTAGATTGTGAGAAGGGGGTAGGGAGGGAGAGGGTAGATTGTGAGAAGGGGGTAGGGAGGGAGAGGGTAGATTGTGAGAAGGGGGGTAGGAAGGGAGAGGGTAGATCGTGAGAGGGGGTTAGGGAAGGAGAGGGGAGATTGTGAGAAGGGGGGTTAAGGAGGGAGAGGGGAGATTGTGAGAAGGGGGGTAGGGAGGGAGAGGGTAGATAGTGAGAAAGGGATAGATGGGTTGGGGGGTGGGGGGCCCTTAACAGATTCTCCCACCGGGGGCCCTGAGGTTTCTAGTTATGCCCCTGCACCGAGCATCAAGTTATGAGCCCCATGGTATAAATGGGTCGGTTGGAGAGATCGAAGACCCCACCTTGTAACTGGCCATTGAGCAGTGAGACGCCCAGGGGACCTTTTTGCCCATGAGGGTGAATCTGCCGCCCTATGCCCTGACCTAGGCGGCCGAGGCTAGTATACGTCACTGCTTAACAGGAGACAATGCTGAAGTTTGATTCAAAACATTGTATAAGACAGTTAAGAGCTAATTATTTAATTTTTTTATTAAGATAAAATATTTCCCAAGAAATAAACAAAATCTATTTTTATTATATATATATATATATGAATGATTTCTGATCATATAGTTTTGTTACTATGAAAACCTCTTGAATACGTGTAGCTTTATCGAACAGATACAAACCCAACCGCTATTTACGCACCAAACTACTTTTCAATAAACACAAAGACTTGGAGTAATGCGATGTTTGGGAAAATGTACGACGGTGGGAAATGATACAGTATTTGTGTAGAAGCAGTGAAATTGGAGCTACTTTAAAATCACACACGACAGAGTTCAGATTTCCAATCATTTTTCCGTGAGCCACAAAAAGAAATGATACTTAAATGATATTTGAGAAAACCTGCAACACGCTATTCAACTTTTTTTTTTTCTCTCTTTTCTTCTTTTGTTCTCCGAGACAGAAGACCAAATGATTGTTGCGATTTTTTCAAGACTTCTGCTCAACAATTGGAAATTACCATTCTAAGGGATCTGTTTCATATTTATCATGAAAAAAATCATTTTTTTTGCAATTTGTATTCTATTGTTAAACTACAGTGTGCCAGAAGGGTACATGGGGGGGGGGGGGTTAGCTGAATCTTTTGAGTTTGGGGCATTACGCAATTGTCCAGGTAAATCCCCATAAAGAATCCTTCACACAAAAAATAAGATGCGCAAAATTAGTTTATACTATTTCTTGAACTTAATAAAACTCATACAATGGGGTTTACAAACTTCAGGACAGAATGAATTAGTTTTTGTCACGTACCTGGCTGCCGGTTCCTCCAGGTCCTCGGATCTAGAGCCGCCACGGAGAAGGTGGAGACCCCCCGCCTTGCCGAAGCAGCCTCAACCGCCGCGGAAGAGAGACCTCCCGCCTCGGGTCAGCAGCTGCAGCCGCCGCGGAGAAGGGGCAGGCCCCCCGCCTCAGCACAGCAGCCTCAACCGGTGCGGAGAGGAGGGAGACCTCCCGCCTCCGCGAGACAGCCTCAACCTCCGCGAGGATGGGGAAGACCCCGCAACTCCGCACGGCAGCCGCCACCTACCGGAGCCAGGTCCGGACCTGCCGCGTGCACACGTTTTGCACGTCACCTAGTGGCGCCAGCCGGTACTACCAGTCCTTTTAGGAACTTGCGATCTCGCCAATCCCAAGATGGCCGCATACCGGAAGTGACGTAACGGCACTTTGAAAATTTGGCGGGAGAATGCTAATTAGTGTCTGGACTTCCTCTGCCTTTTTAAGAGCCTCAGAAACCTTCCAGCTTTGCCTTCTGATGGTTGTACTATCTTGCATAGTGTCTTCTCAGTACGCGTTCCTGTTGATTTCCCGTTACCGACCCGGCTTGTTCCTGTTACCGATTTTCTGGCGTTTGACTCTGGCTTTCCTCACGACGATTCTGACTTCTGGCTTCCTGACCTCGGCTTACCCTGCAACGATCCTGACTTCTGGCTTCCTGACCTTGGCTTGCTCATTGGCTATTCTGTACTGGACTCTGGTGTCCTGTCTATTGGACTTGCACACGCTGTTCTACCTGATTACAGGTTCTACCATACGCTGTGCGTGACAGTTTTGCCATTTTTTGCCACAGATCTCAGCTTCTCCATAATAAAATAAAACACACTAAAAAAAAACAAAAAACATAAAAAGCACTTTTAATAAATGAACTAATTCTAAATATGTAATGACAACTCCTATTAATTAAATAATAATAATAATGATAAAAATAAAAATATGTATTAATTATATGTGCAACATGTGTCTATTTAATAAAGCTATGCAATATGATGCCTGAATATCTTCTATTATTAGTGGCATCTATATTTCATTACATCTCATTATTATTATCCTAGTTCACGATGGAAATTTATATTTGATATTTAATAACGGTGGTCAGATCATTGAATCGGTAATATTAATCCATGCTAGGTCAACTAGAAATTCTTAATAATTCATCATAGACCCTGCCAATTAGGACCCCTTATAATTCTATATTATTTCAATGACATCATACATGAAGCGTGAATTTTGAGGTCTTAAAGCTCCTTTACAACAGTGCCCGCTTACACAAAGTTATCGGCATAAAACGTTTTTATTCGGAATTCTATAAAAAAAACCTGTCCTTGTCTGAAAATAGGCAGAAAGTGTAAAGAAAACTCTTACAGTAAAAACCTTTTTTTCCGCGTCTGATTTTAAGCCAACATATAGGTTATATTTCCATTTAAGTTACAGTAGAAGCATAGAAACATAGAATTTGCTGGCAGATCAGTCCCATTCAGCACATCTAGTCTAGCTTTCATGGTATAATAGTACAAAATCAATACAATATTTATGTTGTTTGCTCCTTTTTTTAAATTTTTTTTTTTTATGTCAATATCACACAGATATTATTGGCCATCCACAGGAATGCATATGGCGCCCAAATCTAAAACAAGACCAACGACTGAGTAAGGTTTGGGTCTTTGGAGGAGGAAAAATGGGCGACTAGATGGGCTGAATGGGTCTGATCCGCCGTAAAACTCTATGTTTTTATATATTTTATAAAAAATAAAGGCAGCCCCTAACATTCTTTTCCATATACACAAATATGCTGTAATATAAATCAGATCGCCAATGGTTCTAGGCTACTGGGTTAAAGCAAACATTTCCAGTTAGTATTAATATTTTGGGAATTTAAGCAATATCAGTCCTTCCCGCAACATTAGGATGATGGAATAAATTGCTGTTAAATACGTTACCTCGACACAACACACAGAAACCCAACATTCACAAGTCATTTACTTGATGTCAAAGAGGTTAATTTAGATACAAAATAGATTTCTTTTTTCATCATTTTTTCCCCCATATCGGTTCTTTGAATTTGTTTCATTTTTAATACTTTTGCACTGGTAATCATCTTCTCTTTTTTTTAGTATTTATATTGTTTGTTCTTGTAAATATAAAAACAGGATTATTACATTTGTCATTATATTCTCGGTGTGAAACCTCTTCTAGCTTGGTGTTAGCAGAGAGTGAAATTCAATACATCAACAAATTCAATACAGTTAAATGTCATCTCTTATAGACTATATATTCAATAGGGTCCAATGAATAAAACGCCTTCTGAATACAGGATCAGGCTGAGCTGCGGTACATTAAAAATAAGATTTATGAAACATATAGGCTAATGTTATGTTTGCAATATTTCATGGTGATTGGGTGTTAAATCCCAGTAGATTAGATGACCAGCAATAATTAACAATGGATGTCGTACATTAGCCAATGGTTCCACATCTATTCATTTCAGTTTGATACTAATTTTATACCTAATTAAGCCGATTAATCTGCCTGATGCAGAGCTAATTTCCCTTTCTTTAAGGTAAAAAAGTAATAAAATTGCTATTATATTGGAAGGTTGCCTCTGACGTCTCCTTACATTCTTAGGTCGGTTTACAGAAATTAAGGCACGTTGACGTCCTTTTGTTTTGAGGACGACAACGTTGGGAAAAAGGCTTTAAGATATATGTCAGATTATATCTGGTAATTAACATTCGTTGTGGCTGATTCAATGACCCATGTACAATCTAGACTAATGAATAAATAAATAAATAAATAAACGAATGCTAAAGCCATACTCATTAGTAAGCTATACAATTACTAGGGCACGTCGTCAATTAACAAGCATTACGTGCTCAACCTCACATACATGTTTACCTCTGAAATTCCTCCCAACAAACCCTTTTTTCCATTTTTTTTTTAAGCCGATAAAAGCAAGCCTCTAGGCGGCTGGGTCCGTTTCCGTGGATTCCCTTGTCTGGGCTTCTCTTTGGTGAAACATTGTAACAAGTTGAGCAATAAAAATATTTTCACGTGGTTTTCTCCAATGGTGATTGACAGAATTCCGCTGGTATGAAGCTTGGAAGACATGTAACATAAAACCCTCTTGGCTAACAAAATGTAAAAAAAACACAAAAAAACCCTTAAAATGGTGCCACACAATATAGAGTAATTCTCTAATATCTGTTGCAATGATGGCAACTATTTCATTTAGTCTGTCAATTAAAGTATTTAGATTCCTCTTGCCAAGTGCCGAATGTTAGTTTTACCTTTTAACAGTGAATTGAATTAAGACCTGTCTTCAATTTTTTATACTTTTTTTTTTTTTTAAACTTAAGATTTAATGCTATTTGGCTACAGACCCTGTTGAATCACTTAAGAGTAGATGTTTCTATTAGCTTTAACAGGAGCATATTTAAGCGGCCATTTCTCTGACGGTACCAGAGCATTTAAAGGTCATAGAAGGTCATTGGAGAGGTAAAAGTTCCACGTCGAGATTTTGGGTCAATAACATTGATAAGCATGTGAGAAGCTTTTTAAGATAAGAATGAATGGTTAATGGGGATGACATTAAAGACAGAATATAATTAAATAATTTAATGAGAAGGTGTTTTCACCACCTTCCATATTCTACATTTTGCGATATTGTCCACGGTTATTGATTAATAACTTTAACCCCTTAATGACAAAGGCCGTACATGTACGGGCTCAAAATGCATTGTTTTCAACGGGGTTTTTGGACCGCCCATTGTCCTTAAGGGGTTAAAATAACTAAAATGAATAATTTCTCATAAAACCAGGTTCTCTGACATTAAGATGTAGTAGGTGGATGGAAGGAACAGAAAGTGTGTAGGACGGAGCTTTTCAAAAACATGCGAAAAATCAGCATTTAGCCTCCAGTGAAACTTCCTACTAGAACATCTAAACTTCTGTGTAACCACGTAAAAAAAAACCCCAAAAAACTGAACAAAATATGTGAATCATTAATGAGAGCGTTGTTATTCCATTCATGTTTTTCTAGCAGTTTCAAACCATCCAAGAATGAATTTAAATAGAACTTTAAATGACAAAACATTTTGGAATCTTCACAAAGATAATTTTTGAAGATTGTTGGGAGAGAAAAAAAAAAAAAAACTGTTAACGGCTTACTACAATCACTTTGATTTTTATCGTGCAATCCTTGGTTCAGTAATTATATCATTACAGTACTCATTTCATTTAAATAGTGTTCTTTATGGAAGACTGAGATTAATCTCATTAATTTAGATGTTCTAAACCGTCATAATGAACTTTTGTTAGGATTCATGTTCAGCCCCCATTCTTAAAATGAATAGCTAGATCAAAAAAAAAAAAAAAAAGGGCATTTTCTGGGCATATAATTATAATTCAAATATTAGTGTGCACACAATATACTTTTTGTTACCAAAGGTACCGATAGCGAAATGCATTTGCAGATTATCATCTCTTATAACCGCCAAGATTAAAGTGCCCTGTTGTTGAACCGCTCTCTGGATAAATTAGATGTTTACGGCACATTACATTCAGAGTCTTTTTTTTATGATTTCAGATGTGCAAATTTGACTTTTTTTTTAATGCAAAATGTTTGTATTTGCCGTGGAATTTTCTGTGAATTGAATTCTAGCCGTGCAGAGAGGCATTGGAGAAAGTACCTAGCGAATCGACGATAACCCCAAGATCTCACAACACATATTTCATTGTCTTTTTTTTTAATGTTTATACTTTTTTCTGAGTGATGACAGTCTATACAACTCCGAGTGATGTAATGGGTAGCTGAAGCTGCATAGCCTAGGGACGACGGGAACATTGGAAATATGAAAAAAAAAATGGTGCTGGGACATTGAGTGAATGTGCCGAATCTGTCCTAGGATTGATAAGAAGGTACCGAGTTGATACGTCAGATGTAAAATATAGCTGGTATTCATAAAAGAGTATACAGTGAGATTCAATAGATCCAACAATGATTAAAAGGACAACCTAGTGCCCCGAAACTGTGTTTTTATTTTTTTTTATGTAAATTTTGCATGGCTTCCAATACATTTTATTGTGTGCAAATCGGAGAATGTATTTCTTGGATAGTGAAGGTATAAAGAAGACATCTGTCTTTAAAAAGTCATCCCTGGTTGCCTCTGCTGAACCCAGAAAGCATTAAACTTCGCATCCTATTGACTAGAATGGTCAGGTTACTGAGCATGTGCAAGAAGTGTACTGAAGAATGCTCCTTGCTTTCAGTAGTGGAAACTGGGGGAGGAGCTAAATAGGAGAAAAGTCTAATTTCCCAACTGCAATAAGTACAGAATGCCTGCACCAATCTGCATGCAGTAAAATGCACCGGAGACCATGCAGAATAGCCAACAATAGACCCCAGCCCCTTTAACATGAACATAGGGCTGGAGGGCTCCTTTAAATTTGCAGGAGAAATATGATTGGCTGTGACCAAATACCATTTCAGAAAGTAACCCGAATAGCATGGCAATCCTTATTTAACTCAATAACTATAAATCAACAGAAAGGCTCGAGGTATGGATGTGATGTCATCACACATGAAATTTGTGGGATTGTCTGGATACTCAAAAGCATAAAAAATAGAAAAAAATAATAATAATAATATAATATATAAATTATATAATATATAATAATAATAATAATATAATAAATAATATAATAAATAATATAATATATAAATTATATAATTTATAATAATAATAATATAATACATAGTAACATAGTAACATAGTAACATAGTAACATAGTTCATAAGGTTGAAAAAAGACCAAAGTCCATCAAGTTCAACCTATATACATATTGTGTCCCTACCGTGTTGATCCAGAGGAAGGCAAAAAACCCTTATGAAGCAGATGCCAATTGCCCCATACCAGGGGGAAAATTCCTTCCCGACTCCAAATATGGCAATCAGAATAAATCCCTGGATCAACGTTCTGTCCCTATTAATTTACTATCCATAACTTGTGATATTATTGCTTTCAAGAAACACGTCCAGGCTCCTTTTAAACTCTTTTATTGAGTTTACCATTACCACTTCCTCTGGCAGAGAGTTCCATAGTCTCACCGCTCTTACTGTAAAGAACCCCCGTCTGTGCTGGTGTAGAAACCTTCTTTCCTCCAGCCGTAGAGGATGTCCCCTTGTTATAGATACAGTCCTGGGTATAAATAGGTCCTGGGAGTGATCTCTGTACTGCCCCCTTATATATTTATACATAGTTATTAAGTCCCCCCTAAGCCGTCTTTTCTCCAAACTAAATAACCCTAATTCTGATAATCTTTCTGGGTACTGCAGTCCTTCCATTCCCCTTATTACTCTGGTTGCCCGTCTTTGAACCCTCTCCAGCTCCACTATATCTTTCTTGTACACTGGTGCCCAGTACTGTACACAGTATTCCATGTGTGGTCTGACTAGTGACTTGTACAATGGTAGAATTATTTCCTTGTCATGGGCATCCATGCCCCTTTTGATGCACCCCATGATTTTATTTGCCTTAGCAGCAGCTGCCCGACACTGGTCGCTACAGGTAAATTTACTGTTAACCAAGACTCCTAAGTCCTTTTCCATGTCAGTCGTCCCCAGTGTTTTCCCATTTAATACATATTCCCAGCCTGGATTTTTCTTCCCCATGTGCATAACCTTACATTTATCCGTGTTGAACCTCATCTGCCACATCCCAGCCCAAGCCTCCAACCTATGCAGATCCATTTGTAATCGTGCACTGTCCTCTATTGTGTTAACCACGCTACAGAGCTTAGTATCGTCTGCAAAGATTGATACTTTACTATACAATCCCTCTACAAGGTCATTAATAAATATATTAAAAAGAATAGGACCCAAAACTGACCCCTGTGGTACCCCACTAGTAACAGTCACCCACTCAGAGTATGTACCATTAATAACCACCCTCTGTTTCCTATCACTGAGCCAGTTACTTACCCACGTACACACATTCTCCCCCAGCCCAAGCATTCTCATTTTATGTACCAGCCTTTTATGTGGCACCGTATCAAATGCTTTGGAAAAATCAAGATATACGACATCCAGCGATTCTCCCCGATCCAGTCTTGAGCTCACCTCCTCATAAAAGCTGATCAGGTTAGTTTGACAGGACCGATCCCTTGTAAACCCATGCTGATATGGAGTCATACATTTATTTTCATTGAGATACTCCAAAATAGCATCTCTTAGGAAACCCTCAAACAGTTTACATACAACAGAAGTTAAACTAACAGGCCTATAATTCCCCGGGTCACTTTTTGTCCCCTTTTTGAATATTGGCACAACATTTGCAATGCGCCAGTCCTGGGGAACAGACCCGGTCACTATAGAGTCCTTGAATATTAGAAATAGGGGTCTGTCTATTACATTACTTAACTCCCTTAGAACGCGGGGGTGAATGCCATCTGGACCTGGTGATTTGTCTATTTTGATTTTTTTTAGGCGGCACTGCACTTCTTCCTGGGTTAGACAGGCGACATGTACTGGGGCATTTATCTCATCCTGCTGTATATTACCTGGCATTTCATTTTCCTCTGTGAATACAGCAGAGAAGAATATATTTAATAGATTACCTTTTTCCTGATCCCCGTCTATAACGTCTCCCTCATTACTTTTTAAGGGGCCGACGCTTTCATTTTTAACCTTTTTACTATTTATATAGTTAAAGAACATTTTGGGGTTTGTTTTACTCTCTTTGGCAATGAGTCTTTCTGTCGCCACTTTTGCTGCTTTTATCTGATTTTTACATATTTTATTTTTTTCCCGATAGCTTCTTAGTGCTTCCTCACTGCCTTCCTGTTTTAGTAGCTTAAATGCCTTTTTTTTGCCATTTATTGCCACCTTTACATTTTTATTTATCCACATTGGTTTTCTCTTGCTCCTGACACTTTTATTCCCATACGGTATGTACTTTTCACAGTGAGAATTTAAGATATCTTGAAAAATCTCCCATTTAGTATCTGTGCTTTTGTTTTTGAGGACATTTTCCCAATTTACAGTGTTAAGGGCTTCTCTTAGTTGATCAAACTTTGCCTTCCTAAAGTTCATAGTTCTTGTGGCTCCTCTAAGAGTTCCCTTATTGAACGACAAGTTATAATGTATTATATTGTGATCACTATTTCCTAGGTGCCCTCTGACCTGCACATTAGTTACTCTGTCAGGTCTGTTGGTTAATATTAAGTCCAGTAGAGCGCCCCCTCTGGTTGGGTCCTGTACCATTTGGGACAGATAATTATCTTTACTTATAGTCAGAAAGCGGTTTCCTTTATGAGATTCACAGGTCTCGGTTTCCCAGTTTATGTCGGGATAGTTAAAGTCCCCCATAATAACCACCTCATTGTGATTTGCTGCCTTGTTTATTTGCTTTAATAATTGATCTTCTGCTGCTTCAATTATATTTGGTGGCTTATAGCAAACCCCGATCAGTATTTTATTATTTTTCTTTCCATATATTTCTACCCATAATGACTCCACATCATCATTTCCCTCACATATATTCTCCCGCAGTGTGGCCTTTAGGCTGGACTTTACATAAAGGCAAACTCCTCCCCCTTTTCGTTTTTTTCGATCCTTCCTGAATAGACTATAACCCTGTATATTAACCGCCCAGTCATAGCTATCATCCAACCATGTCTCTGTTATACCCACTATGTCATAATTTTCTGCAGACATTATTAACTCCAGTTCGCCAGTTTTATTGGTCAGACTTCTGGCATTAGTAAGCATACAATTTAGAGGTGTATGGTTTTTTCTCCTATCAAGCCTATCCCTATTAACTATTCTAACCCCTCCCTCCGCTCCACCCCCAGGTACATTTATATGCCCCAGCTCTCTATCTATACTATCTTCCCCTTCTATATTGTAGTTTCCCTCCCCCCCTTTCCCTAGTTTAAACACTCCTCCACCCTTCTGGCCATCTTCTCCCCGAGTACAGCTGCACCCTCCCCATTGAGGTGCAGCCCGTCCCTACCGTAGAGCCTGTATCCGACAGAGAAGTCGGCCCAGTTCTCCATGAACCCAAACCCCTCCTTCCTACACCAGCTTCTGAGCCACTTGTTTAGCTCCCTAATCTCCCGCTGCCTCTCTGGTGTGGCACGTGGTACAGGTAATATTTCAGAAAATACTACCTTGGAGGTCCTTGCCTTGAGCTTGCTACCTAAGTCCCTGAAATCATTTTTAAGGACACTCCGCCTACCTCTTACTTTGTCATTGGTGCCAATGTGCACCATGACAGCTGGGTCTTCTCCAGCCCCTCCCAGTAATCTGTCAACCCGATCCGCGATGTGCCGAACTCGAGCGCCAGGCAGACAACACACTGTTCGGCGATCCCGGTCTTTGTGACAGATTGCCCTGTCTGTCCCCCTAATAATAGAGTCCCCTACTACCAGCACCTGTCTGGCCTGCCCTGTGCTCGTCCTTCCCTCCTTACTGGAGCAGACACCGCTCTGGAGGTCAGAGGCAGTGACTTGCTGCAGTATTGCTAACTCTGAACTAACATCCCCCTCATCTGCCAACCGGGCAAACTTGTTGGGGTGTGCTAGATCAGGACTAGCCTCCCTGGTGCTTTTCCCCCTACCCCGCCTTCTAACTGTAACCCAGCTAGCTGCCTGACTGTCCTGTACCTCCAAGATATTAATATAAAGTTTCAAAATTAAGTTTTCAGGATGGTAAATTTTCCATACCTGCCAAGAAATTATATAAATATAATGTTTTAATGAAAAGATTCAGCAAAGGATTTTGCTAACACACACACACATATACTATGAATAAGAAAGTGAAACAGAAAGGATAGACAAAAAAAAAAAAATACATGAAAAATGGCGGCGAGCGGTAATTTAATATCTCCCCGGTGTGCAGTGTACTTGAAATACTCGGGAAGCTGCAGTTTGTTTGTTGTCTTAAAATTGGAGGCATTGATTTTATTGCTCAAAATGAAAGGATTTGCCATAAAGTTCGATATTTTTATAGTCTCATTAATTTTCATAAGGAATAAAAGCTCGTAAAAGTCCTTTAAAATCTATTGAAGGCTTCAGTAAATTAGAACTAATCCCTTAAATCAGCCTGCGTCCTGCACACACACACACACTATTAACACATTTCTTTAAAGAGTTATGAAGTGTTATCCGCTTACATCGAACATGTAGGGACACCAGTGTGTATCAGCACAATATGTCTTGACTTTGTGTATACAACTTTCAAACATTAGAAGATACCTAGAAATATAATCTATACATACCGTATTGGCTCGGATATAGGCCGCCCCCGTATATAGGCCGCACCCTAAAAGTTTGGTGCTTTTTTAAAGAAAAAGTTTTTTTCTTTAAAAAAGCACCAAAAAACATGCTGCCACTCTGTCCCCCCCCGAGATATGCTGCCACTCTGTCCTCCCCCCCCCGAGATATGCTGCCACTCTGTCCTCTCCCCCCCGAGATATGCTGCCACTCTGTCCCCCCCCCGAGATATGCTGCCACTCTGTCCCCCCCCCCCTGACTTACCAGAGCAGACTCCCGGGTGCCAGAGGGGGACATCTATGCACATCGTGTATACAACTCCCGGTGCCGGCACTCAGCGGAAGTGCCGGCACCGGAAGTTGTATACGCGTATTGCGTAGATGTCTTCCGCCGGCCCTGCAAGACACCTGGGAGTCTGCTCTGGTAAGTCGGGGGGGGGTGTAAAATGCATCGTGCGGACGTTCGGACGATGCGCTTAGACAACCTCCCGTGCCGGCACTCCCCCCGTGGGAAGTGCTGGCACGGGTGGCTGTCTGAGCGTATCAGACAGTAGGATACAGGTCCCCTGCACCGCTGCGGGGGATCTGCATCCTAACCCTGCGACCTATATTCGGGCCAATACGGTATGTCTGATGGGTAAGATAAGTTAAAGTCCCCTTGTTAATGTATGAAGATCCTTTAATAGATACATTTGGGTGGATAAATGGAACAGCATCTCAACAGACGTCGTAGAAGGTAATAGAGCGAGGGGATTAACCCCTTAAGGACAATGTGGGTCCCTAAACCCATTGAAAACAATGCATTTTGAACCCGTGCATGTACGGGCTTTGTCATTAAGGGGTTAAAACACGCATGAGATGGGCACATTGCTCCTGAATCTAAGACGAGACCGACAACTGATTAAGGTTTGAGTCTTTACAGCAGGAGAAACGGGCGACTAGATTCTAAACTAAACACTAAATTCTGTGCTTCAATGTTAAGCAGAAAGGTTAACTCAGCAATTCTAGAATTTAACGTTTTTTATATTCTTTATATAACTACTTAAATGTCAAAGAGTAGCGTTGAATTTTAAGTTTTGGCATATCTATATTCAGTACTTTGTGTTGGTCAATGACATTAGCAAAGTCATCAAAAACATAACACAACTACAGAATAATAACTTTATAATTTGCTATCATGCGGCCCACTTGAAATACAGAAGTTTTGTGGGTTTTTTTCCCTAATTTTTGCGAGTTTTTGTAAGCCTCAAAATATCCAGTCTGAGATTATTATGCTAATGCCGTCATTTTCCGCCAGCAATCTCCAGCTATTGCACTAAACGCACAGTTTGACTCTAAAAGGGCAGAGGTTAGCTTAATTAAAAGGCAAAACACTTGCAAATAACAGATTCCAGAAATATATCTATTTGTAGATTCACAGCGCAGATACAGAAACAAAAAATCCTCTGGGCCGCACCGTAAACAAAACAGTATGCAAGCAAATCAAGGGCACATGGGATAAATAATCGAGGACACTTCGGAAAGAGGACACAAAACGTAAACAATTATCTTCGGCTGGTTTTTTTGTGAAGACCTTATGGTTTCTCCATCAGGGCCCAGACCAGGCCAAAGTACAAGATTAGTCCTATTGTGGACTTCCTTGGTCTTTACGCCTTGAGAGATACCAGCAGCGCCCAGCTGAAGTGGACCATAAAACCAGAAATTTGATGAGGACAGGCATGGCACAACATTGTGTTTTTCATGTTTACGGACACATTAAGTGGATTTATGTTATTTTGTGCTGAAAATGTTGTGGTGGAGCTGGGTGCCTGAAGACTTGTTTCTTGGTGGTAAGAGTGGGGAGGTAGGCCATGCCTTTTTGCCACCACCATTCCTTCAAGACTTTAGTGGGACACCCTTGAGAGGTTGATCTTTGAAGGACAAGATCTCCTAAGGCTTCACCCAGGGAGGGAGGGAAGAAGCTGAATATCTCCATTATTCCATTTGAAGCTGGTTTTCACTGTGGTCCTGTCACGTTTGGAGAACCTTTCCTTCAAACAATGTGTGGAAATACCAGATACCACAGGCTTCTAGGAAAAAAATATTAATGTTCCGAACAGAAAAGTCACCTTCTTACATTAATGAGTTGGCTTAGTATAATATGCTGTTGGACATTTTATAGTTCATGATAGGAGGGACAACTTGTCATGGCCCGTTGAGTAAGGAAGACTAAGATTCCATTTTATTTTAATACTTAATGCCAACCCATGATAATATTCTTACATGTTTCCATTTACTCAATATATATTGAAAAAAAAAGCATCATACTAAATTTATAATCCCAATAATTAACTATTTTGTTGTTATCTGTTCAATGTCTTTGATTTACTTCCCTATCTAGCTCCCATTTTATGCAGATCTAGGTTAATATTTCAGCCAGAACTATCAAAAAGAACATTGATTCGTGGTTATATTTTTACCCGCTTTCGCTGTAAAAAAATGGTGATCAGTGTTACCAAGATTAATGTGACGTGTTGTGATTATGCATTTTTTTTTAAATTTGTTATTTATATTTTATAGTTTTCTTGTTAAAGTTTCAATAAAGTGAGAAAATAAAGCAAAACCTCAGTCAAGCCCAACAATGCACGTTACTTTCATTAGACTGAAACCAAACCAACATATTGTTCTAGATATTCACCCAGCTGAAGCATTTTGTTGTTCAGGTGGTTTCCTAAAGAACCACAAAACATTCTAGAACATGATAAAGCAAACCAGCCATGATAAAGCAAATCCTCATTCATCGTTACCTTATGGACATAGTTGGCTCCTGTGCTGTTGGAAACTGACTTCTCCACAAAACACCAAGGAGAAGGTGCAAAGGCAGAAGTGAGCATCAACAGGTACATCGAGCGGAGATGAACGGTTCTCCTAAATTGAAAGATTGTGCAAACCTAACTTAATCTAGGGCTGGGTTGCTTAATCATGGCTGGCTTGCTTTATCATGTTCTAGAACGTTTTGTGGTACTCATATTCAAAATGGCCGACTGGCTCAATTAATGGATTACCAAGAATTAAAGGAACATATTATCTGTTATTCTCTGCCATTTCCAATCAACTGTAGGCAGAATTTTCTTCAGCAAGATAAGCGATTTAAAGACTGTTTAGCTGTTCATGGGTTGCCTGCTAAAGAGTTTCTTCTCAGTTTTCTGGGCTTTAAGCGATTGTTTCTGGTATATCTCTCTGTGTTGACCCAGGCCTGTCCTAGACCATTCTGCCTGCTCCTGACCTTGACCCAGGCCTGTCCTAGACCATTCTGCCTGCTCCTGACCTTGACATAGGCCTGTCCTAGACCATTCTGCCTGCTCCTGACCTTGACATAGGCCTGTCCTAGACCATTCTGCCTGCTCCTGACCTTGACCCCGGCTTCCCCTAAACCATTCTGCCTGCTCCTTACCTTGGCTTAATATTTGACTGCTCCTTTCATAGTTTGTGCCTGACCTGGCTTGTCCTCACCTCTGTACCAAATTCTCTCTGGCCCTACAGTTATACTCACCTGAATTCTGCGCTGTGGATTCTCTACTCCAGTTCGACCGCTTCTCTAAACTGTTACAGTAACAAGTTTCCTTAATAAGGAAAAAAAATAGGTTCATTCTAATGTCATAGTGGTACGTGCCCTGCTAATATGTCCCCCAAAAAAGACATGAAAGTGAAGGGCAGATTATACCATGTAGAGTTCTACATTCAGATTTGTAAAAAAAAAAATATTTTAACAATTTTTGCTTAATTCATACAAATTTACAATACAAGGACGTACCCCAAACAAAAGAAAACAAATAAAAAATAATAATTTTTATTATTATTTATTATTGTTCATTTTACAACAATTTTTATTTTTTTTAAGGAATATTGTGTTTGTATTTATTTAATATTCAAAGATGTAATATTCCGATAAGTGCGGTATTAAGAAATCTCTCTAATTACGCCTCGAAGTGGAATCCGGTTACTATTATAATCCGTTGCAGCAGTTTTGCCAGTAGGGCGCACTCACGCCGTACGATACCGACCGGCTTCCCATTACAACGCAGGCAAAGGGTTCCAAATGCATTGAATTCCTATTATTTCATTTGCACTCTGAGCCACGCTGAAACTTAATTATTTCATTCTGCATTATGAAGAAGAATAGGTGTACACAGATGGGATTTCTTTTTATATAAAGAAATAAACTCCCGGAGATTGTATAGTTTTAAATAATCCCCTCGGATAACTTCTACACACATTAGAGGGCACTTTATCTCCTAGAGTTTTATGTGTTGTAATTTCTGCATAACTTAGTTGATATACACTTTTTGTTTCTGCTGATTAAGCAACATGATTTCTGAAAAGTCAGCCCTCTCTTTAATAGCAAGTTTGCAAACCGCACAAAGAAAATAAAAGTTAATTTATATCACGATGACTCAAATTTTTATGTTTAAATCCCATAGCTCTGTGTGGTATAAAATATATATTTTTTTTTATATATTATAATAATTTATTTAGGGCATAACTAACAATGTGAAATGTGATGGAACAAAAATGCTAATTATTTAATAGAAACTAAATTATTTATTTTATATTTTAAATATTTAGACTGTTGGGTGCTTAGCATACTATTATATATACTTTATATATATATAATTTATATATAACTTTTTAGATTATAACATCGAAGCATCTGACCAATGGGGAGCAGTGTAGTATCAGATGACAATACTAACATTGTAATAAAAAAATATTATTCTGAAAAAAAATGATAGCAACCCCCCCCACCCCCACTGGTGGAGCCAACAGATAGCACTCCAACTGTTACCGAATTCACACATTCTCACATTAAACAAGTTATGGCATACCTGGGAACTTTCCAAATGAGCTGACCCTGAGAGTCTACAAAACTTAACCCTTTAATAGCCCATCATGAAGATTCTATACAGTGACTCACCAATTGCGTTACCCAAATGACTCTAATACCGGTCCTCGTGAGAACCTTGACGAGTGATTATTTAAGGACACACTTAACTGAGTCACCTGCATTCAAGCAGGGATATCGACCATAACATACTAATAGCAAACGCACCAATGAAGAGTCCTATGCATGATCACAGCAGTGTGAAATAGGAAGAAGTCGGCTCTAGACCATGAGAATCTGCTCCTTTAACTTGAGTTTTGGGGCAAAACCCCTGAGAGTTCCCCAGTATGGTTATAAGAGGGTTTTTAGACAATTTAAACTAAGACGGAGCAGAGCAATATGAAGTGCCGATGGGGATAAGTTTATACCCCAAAAAAAGCACAGAGTTGGCTCTGTAAAATGCATACATAAAGTGGGAATAATATCTAATTTTTGATATTATACATAATGCAGGGCCAACTCGACCGGCTTCACAGTTGAAACATGTGATGGTAGGCCCTTCACATTATAAAGGTGGTTTATTGAATAAACGTAATATCTCCAGTAAACAGGATGAGCTGTTGCTGTCAATTCGTGAAGGTCAAACAACGAAGAAGGGAAACCATGGAAGAGAAAATAAAATAGGTCCAAGAAACCAGATTATGGAATAATCATCACAATTGCTTTGGTCAACAAGGTAAAAAGTCATCGTTGTGATCTCGTGACACCGACAATGCTCTAGGAAATATCTGAATTTATAGAAAAAAGCCCCGTAATCTATGCAAACTGATTGGCCATAGGTTTGACTTTGATGGGCAAACCTAAACCCATCATGACATCTTCAGTTCCAAAGATGACTTCATAAGGATGATGGAATATCTATCTATGTATACTTTCCACCAATAACTAGTTTCTTTTCTTCTATGGCACTTTATCACATATTATTCTGCTGAAACACTCCGGATGGAATCCTCTGACGTTCTCATTGTATATAATCTGATGCTTTTAAAATGAACTCCTATACCAGGCTCGGAAGAAGCCAAGGCTGATTTGATCATGTTGGTTCCGAATACCTTCCACTGTCACAATTCTGTGAGAATATCCCTTCAATATAACAAAGTTATAGGAGTGTTCTATAACACCTTATAATCCAACAATTTAAGGAAGAAATACATAAGCGGCCAATTGCACCGGGGTATGATATGCCTTTAGGCATTTTGATGATTCAGGCCACAGCTAGAGGATCACTTATGGCCGTTACTGAAGCCACATTCAGTATAAACAGACAAGCACGATAAACACCCCAAATCTCTATTAATATATGAAGAATACAATCCAATAACATATTTAAATAAAGAATAAAACCAACAATACTCTTATAATGATAGATTATAAATTGCATTTTCTTTACAGGTGCCTCCCAGTTTTATAAAGTGGAGCTAAATAATACAAATGGAAATCAAATCCCATTTCCAGATAGAAAAACAGAATAACTGTAGAAAGAAATATCTTCAATTGTGAATCAAATGCCCCTTAGAAATATAACATGCCAGGTCAACCTTCCAACCTTCCCTGATAGTCGCAGACCAAGAGTCGACCCTTCCATTGTCCATTTCCTTCCTCTCATTCCAGCAAAGCCATATGCCTGTCATGTAGGATTTCTTTCACTTCTCTATGCTGGCAGGTCATTCCATATATCCACCACCCTCCTAGTGAAGGAAAACCTTCAAACACGAGACCCTATCCCTTTACTTTTTGGTTAGCTCTAGAAATCCATTGCATATCCATCACACACAGCCTCACGGTCATGTAAATGCTAGAAGGGAGAACTGAAGTTTGCTCATATCTGGCACTCAAAGTGTTAAGCGGGTCTGCGTTATAAGACACGTAATCCGCCATCTGTGTTGCCTTTCAATAAAACGCACCCCTGTATTATCTCGTATTATCTCGTAACGTACGAACGTAATAAGTGGGTGGTTTTGGGCAATTGTATTGAAACTAAAGGTATCACTTCGAAATTAGCATCCAGAGCCATGAGATCAGCTGCACCCATTACACATCGTGATACATTTGTCCTATTTTTGTCCAAGGTTTTTGTCACACTGACGTTCAACAAAAGAGTGTGTGTGTGGGTGGGGGGGGGATTCTTACTTTTTCTTTTTTTTGGGAACTTATCGGCTTCGTGGTGGAAAGGTGAAGAGCTGACTTCTTCGCATGGGAGACGGGGGTCAGGAGTAAAATATACTGAAGTAATACGATCGGTGGGAAGTACCCTGACCACAAGTAACGCCAAAACAGGGTGCAGATCTCTAAATAGAGAAGCGTTTCCATGACAACAAACGTCAATTCATCAACAAAGTGGGCACTCAGCCTTTAAAAGACAGTTTAAAAAAAAAAAGGAATTTCCGGACAAATATAAGGGGCTCTCAAACACAGAAAAGGAAGTTGCAACATTGTTTCTGGGGCATTCCATGTAATTCATAATACACAGAAACACAGAACTTGACAACAGATCGGCCCCCATTCTTTACCCATTTTTCCTGCTGTAAAGACTCAAATCTTAATCAGTTGTGGGTCTTAGATTCAAGAGACATATGCCTACCCCATGCATGTTCAAGATCCCTTACTGTGTTAGACTTTTTTTCTGGCAGGCTGTTCCATGTATCATTTGTAGTTTTGTACTTTAACACTCGCTTATCCGGTTTACCAATTATTCAGTTTATGAGAAAAGAGATATAATTGTAAGTGAAATTGACATTGGAATCGGTGGCACTCTTTAGTGTTTTACAGGCCTACAGATTAAAAGTATAGTCATGAACATACATACACTTACTCTAACACCCTCAGTCCAACTCACAGACATCTAACATGCATACACTCATGCTAACACACATTCACTCTAACATACACACATATACTCCCTACTCAGCTTGTGTAGAGCCTGTCTTCAGAGCCACCTGCACAAGGTATAACTATATGCAGTTATACACACATACTCTATTACATTACTAAATACTCAAATATAAAAGTATTGATCTTCATAAAGTACAAACAAGAGTATCTGACCTATTAATGACTTGCCATTGAAATCCTTGACTTTGCATTAGGCTCTGAATTGAATCAGGACAATATTAAAAAAAAACAGCAGGGGTCATTTGGGTAATGACCGTTTGAAAGCTTAAATTATGTATAATTTTTACCCCCATGTTTTTTTTTTATATCATGCACCTTGCTTTTAATTGGCATCTCATGCCGAAATGGCTCCATATACTACAGTCGTGGCAGTAATTGAAATTGATTGACAATAAGTGACGTTCAAATCAAGGAATGGCTTGCGTTCCACTTGGGCATGTCGCGTGTTGCCTACAGTCCACTGGGACACGGTCCTCAAATGATATAGTAATGACAATCATATAAACTGTTAAAACTGCAACAATGTTTAGAGCAGTAAATAAATATAGCTATTAATTAAAAAAAAATTAAAATTTATATTATTACATAATGATAAATTGGGAAATACGGACAAGATGGAAAATAGAGTCAAGAGGTCATTCTGATGTTGGTTAAAGAACACATGCGTGGAAAACTCAATTAAGTTCCTGTGCTGATGGAAGGTTATTGTTATGTGTTCTTTATATATATATTTTTCCAGTGACCCCATGACCCCAGGATCATATATATATATATAATGTTATTATTTCCTCCACCCAACGCCACCATTTCTATCCATAGGCCAAATTTCTTCTTTTAAATATATCTTTGGGAAAACAATGACATAAAATAACTATTAAAAAATGAAATTCCACTTGTAAGAAGTATAGTAGTGGGCTATGATGATACTGTCAAAGCCAGGGCCAATTCTTCACCAAATGGCACCACGGGCAGGAATACCCTTTGGTGTCCCATCCTGAGACATTGAGATTGGTGCTTTTAAATAGGATTTGTATAGGTAGGTGCTTATAGGGCTCCATATGTCCTAGTAAAGTGGCCTAGGGCTGCCATTCTTTGAACATGTCCCCCTAGGATGAATACAGCACTGAACCTTGACCAGGACCAGACACCAGCTGAAGACACCCAGTACCAAGGCCAATCCTCGCCAAGCCCTATATCATTCTGTAAGAACTTGCATGTGAGTTAACCAATAGGTCATTTGGTTTTAAAGCTACCTGATATCCAAAGACATTTCAAGTTATAATACAGCATGTTGTTATATTGCGTAAATATATATTTCTTATATTTTTTTGTCATTTTCTTAATGTGTAAGCATTTTTTGGGGGGGGGGATTTTTATGATAGATAATGACAGCAAAAATATAATCAAAAACAACTGCTGAAATGTGAGTAGCTTGTCTAAAGGGCAAAACAGGACTAAAGAAAGTAGAATGTGCAAAAAATTATTTAAAAATGTTAACGTAAAATACTCTGTTTTCCAGTTTGTCCTTAAAAGGATAGAATTTCAGCTTGATGGTAACACTCGAAACTGTTCCTCAACTTACCAATGCTGTTATCTTGTGTTTCCCCATTTAGTCTTTGTTTCGATTATAGAAAACAAAAATTATGGCAACACTGCTACCCTCCAATCATCTCACCACCTTGGTTCTTTTAAGGGTTCAAAGAGCTCTTTCCTGTTAAATTATTATTATTATTGTTATATTATTAGTTTCTATGTCCCTACATTGGTCTGGCCTCAACACCCGAGTCGCAATTTGTCAGGCTTCCTCAGCTTCAGGTACCTACAGATCCCATGACTAATTTTAATAGCTTTAATAAAGTACACATTTATCATAGTATTAAAAGCCTCTGATTATCCACTAGGAGAAAGCTGAACAATCTCTGCATATATCTAATTGGCCACAATCATTTTACATATGAGTTACCTATCCCTGGGTACATTTTCTAGAATCATCAGGGGATGTCTGGCACTGTTGACCTGGTGGTATGTAAAGCCACCACTGTAACTAGCACAAAAAAAACACAAATTGCACACAAACACACACATACACTAAAGCACACTTACTTTCATGCACACACACTCTAACACCCACACACTCACTATAATTGACAACACAGATTCACTCTAGCACAGAGACGCTCACTCACTCATCTCCTACTTTCTACTGAGTGATAAGTCCTGGTCCGTTTGAAGGAATACAGCCACCTTAAGGGTCTCCACGAGCGCCTTCTATAAGCAATATAAGCTCTGAAACCAGTGAGTCAGTGAGCATGATCTCAAACCATATTGCACTATATATTTGTTTTTTTCATGTATATGGATCCTAAATTTTATTATTCAATGGGCAGGGACAAAGTACAAAAAAACCCAACTATATATAATAAAATGACATTAAGGAGGCAAAGGCATTTTTCTATGGAACTGTCCTTTTCAACCATACTTTGGCTTTCGACCGACGGAAAGCTCATGTTTGACATGGCCAAAGGCAGTTATTCTTATACGCGTAGAACTTCATGTAAGTTCATCAATTTCAGCTATTTTACATAAAATCCTTGTTCTGTCCTATTGTCTATTCCCACGCACATTGCAACAATGCCCCTTAGTTATTCCTGAACCTGCTATTGTCAAATAAAGCTCTTAGCGGTGATAAAATAAACTAACAGTTGTTTAAACCTTGAAGAACAACAATCAGGTTATGATTACTTGACTATGTCCACTATGGAATAATTGTGTCTCATTAGAGTCTTTGTTTATTCGGTTGCAGGCATGGAATAAATACAATACTTTTTATGGCATTATTAAACTTTTTCAGAAATTACATTCTTCAGTACTCTTGTTCAGAAAAATAATTCATTTCAGGCCCTTTAAGAGCCAATTCTACCTATTGGTAATAGGAAATGTCATTTTACATACAATAAGCTTTAAATAAATATATTAGACATTTTCTCTCAATGGTCATAAGGATTCAACCAAATCAATATACTTTGCACCCAATAAATAAACTCAACATAATTACATTCATAAAATCATTTTACCCCTTCCATCAACCTTTGTGCCATGTGCACTTTTCTGTTATTTTTATAGAATTATTATTATAGGGTTCCTGGGTGTCTGGCCCAGACTGGCCATCTGGCACGTGTGGCCCAGTGGCCAACATCGCTCCATACCCCTGTGGCAGATCAGGTGCTGCAGTGTGCGGATAGCAGTTGGATATGCCCGGCCGCACGCTACGTGAGTATTGAAAGGTAACATGCGGTTTCTCATATCCAGCCGCTGGCCACATTTATGTTATCGGTGGCCACCGGCCATAAAGTGCCAGTGCCGCCTCGCTGACAGGAGGTGAATATATCCCATGCATCGAGATGTGCTTGACCAAAGACATCTCCTACACTGCAAATATCACTTTAGCTCTAAATTATTGGGGGAAAATGAATTTAGACTGGAAATATTATAATAAATCCATTTGTTGGAAAAAAAAAATATTTTATGATCTTAAGCAATCATGGCTACAGCACCATTGTATGTCAGTTCCAGCAATAACTGTTTGTTTTTTTTTTGTTTTAAATTGTATTCCTATATTAACCTAATATCCATGTAAACAATATGTGTAAATGTGCACTCTTTAAGAATTAAAAACAATAATTTTTTTTAAAAAAAATTAACAAAAATAAAAGAATGATTAAAAAATGTATTGGACAAAATTAAATAAATGAAAATAAAAAAAATAAAAAAGAATAAAACAAAATAAATAGTAGCAAAATTATAATTGTAGTGGAAACCCATATTGTGTTTGTAAGACACACTCCCTTTTAATGTTGTGTCCCTCATCAACAAATGTGTAAGAGTTTCCACTTGTTTTTAAGAATGAAACATTGTATACCATTGGAGTCTAGTAACAAGTTATACTTGTGGCAGATCTAGAAGACGCAGCCCCCCCCCACACCCTCCGTTCTTCAGTTTCTTGCATCATTCTTCAAGTAACAGCTGCTTGTATTAATAACATGAGGTTTATTTGAAGACTGGCAACCAAAAAATCCCAGAAACTGTTAGTTGGAACGCTGGTGGAATATGTAGAACTCGCGAGAAGTAATTATAGCGCCGTTGTGTCATTTTGGGTTTTTTCATACCATATATGGAAAGCAGCAGCGAGCGCTGCACTGGGGCGATACGGGGACGGGTATTGTCCAGGGTGCTGATGGTCATCTTGTCTTGAGAGGCAGCTTTTATTTATGATTTATTGATTGATGGAGTGATGGATCATCTGTAGTGTCCTGGTCATTAACCCTTTCGTGGACTGGTGTAGATCACTGGAATGGTGTCGATTGTTTTTTTTTTTTTTTGGGGGGGGGGCTGGAAAGAAGACAAAGGAATGAAGGCACTGTGGTACCCCGTTTCTTACATGTCTCCCCCCCCAAAAAAAAAAAAAATACCCACGCGATCCACATCTTTGGGGTTTGCTTGCTAGGATGGGTATGAATGAGTTACAGAGGCTGGGGAAGGGTGGGAATTAAGAGCAGAGATAGAGAGGAGGTGGCAGATGTCATAAAAGGTCCACCCCTCTTTTCTTCTTGGCTATGAAGGCACCCCTATGTTTTACAAAGCACCCTGTTATTTGGCATGCTCTGCCTAGTGCTGATGCTCTCAGTCTCTCTTGTGCCTGTCTTCTTTCTCTGGCTCTCTGTGATACCCATACTGATGAGCTGTGGATGAAGAGGAGGGAGAGGGAGGGAGGGATGGTAGGAGTGGAGAGAGGGGGTGGCAGAGAGAGAGAGAGAGAGAGAGAGACACGCAGGCTTTGACGTTGCCCGGCTGCAGAGACCAAAGCTCCAACTCTCTCCATGTAGAGCACAACGTGACCACACACAGCTCTCTCCTTCCTGCTTTCTGGCTTCACACATACACATACACACATACACACACATACACACCATGCACACCCACACACACACTTCTATGCACACAGGCACAACACACAGGCTAGGCAGAGACACCGAGGCCAGTCAAGCTGTCTTCTCCATCCCACCCCTGCCACCACCCCTGAGCAATTGCGCCTGTGCCCTATGATTAGATCCACTGAGACAAGGGGCAGAAGAAGACATCCTCTCGCCTCAAGTCCATCCATCCTGAGCACAGTCTCTTCACCGGGAGAGAAGCAGAGCAAGACCCACGCAAGTCTAGTCTGTGGATTCCGTCACTGCATCCCTTAAACAAAATGACAAGAATATTAATATATACTGCATTCCCGACCCCCTCTTCCTGCAAGGTTTTAGCGCTGGTTTGATAGCTCGTTTTGCATCTCTTGCTGCTAGGATTGGTCTTCTGCTCTGGTTAGATTCATTCACATGGAGAGGTCTTCTTCTGCCTGAGCCCCGGTGGTCATCGCGTCCCTGCTTCTCGTGGATATTTGCTTGGATCTGGTGATCAGGAGTGATCTCACACCATAACCTACTACTACTATTACACAGGTATATGATTACCTTTTACACGCACCATTAGACTAGAGCCTCAGCACAGACAACCCATGCTTTGCTCCAGCTACATGTCTTGAGGTTGGATTTTGCATTGCAATGGGAACTAATGGAATGGGAAAAGGCAGATCCGGTGGGATTTGGCTGGACTGCAATCCGGATTCTCTCTTAATTGTCCTCCAGGGATAATCTCCAGTTACTTTTTAAACCCTGCACACCAAGGAAGCTCTTGTGTTTGACTAAGACAGCCAGAAGCAACAAACCATCTGACTCCCAGGGATTTCCCCCTTTCTTCAACACAGAGGAGGAAAAGATCATGTCTATCATTCCTTAGCTAAGAGCAATACTGTATTTTTTATATACATATACATAAATATATATATATATATATATATACAATTCTAAATATATCTTCCTCTGTTGGGTCTACTGCGTGAAGTCCAGTGGTCACCAGAAAGTTGGAATCTACAATTGCATATAGAGGGTACTTTTGTTGGCTACTTGTGTTTGCAAGGTCCTGTTGTGTCCACTGGGGCTGGATATGTCCATGTTTGCATGAAGATGGATTTACATTTCTGCTTCATGTGGCTTTTGTCACTTCTTCTGGATGGAATCTCAAGTCAAGGAGTCTATGGTGAGTCTTTCACTTACTGTACCCACCAATTCCATATCATTCTCCTATCCAATTGTAATGGCTATGACCTTGTGATCTTCAAGAAGCTATTATCAAACAGAAACCACTTCTTCTGTCTACTGGTTCCTTAATGGAAATAATGTGATACCATGGTGTTGAAGGGGGTTCCTCTTAAGAGCTATTGATATTGGCAACATTGTGACTGCAGAAATCTTTGGCAACTTGTGTGGTCTGTACTAACTAATTCACTGTTTTAGCCATCATTCCATTTTTAGATATTTCACTGTTTTATGTATATTATTTCCAATGGTTACCAGAAATATTGACATAGGAATAATGAATCCCTCTATAGCCACAAATAATGCATTTACTAAACCACCCCCTATTATGGATTTAACATGCTCAATATAGAGGATATATAGGATTTATCTGTGATTTTTGTCATCATGGCTGGCCTCCTTAAAATTGAAGGAGACCTCAAAGCATCTATGTACTAAAGCTTAGGTAAGAGGGCATCATACTTAATGCAAAGCACAATCCTCCATACAAAATATGCGTTCAATAATATATTTTAGTAGATAATTATACCATAGCAGGTTCCAGTGTGTGTCAAGCATTTAAACTGGAGGGTACTGGGAATCCACTACCCTAATTCCTATTAGTATGGCAATTAAATAAGGACATTGGAAATGCAGTTTTACAATCTGTACAAGTTAAACAACAGGCATTGCTCAGCTTCTCAGATAGATAATAAGTTAAGAGTTGCATCCTTCTCTCTTGAATGCAGTGGCATTTCGAGAATGCATCCCAGCTTACTGCATGGCTATTAACTGTAGTCTGTATTCCATGTGCAATGTGCCACCCTTCCCCCATTGATGCATATTCATGGTATACTGCTTATGGATTATCCTTTGCTAATAATCAATGCATCGCTGCAAATGACCCATTAGAATCAAGAAAGGGGGTCTTATTATGCATATTATGGTAAGGCACTGTAGTTGGAAAGGGTTAAAAGGTGCCTTCAGAAACATAGAATCTGTCCTGTTTTTCTAGCTCCTTTTTTCCCCAGCAGGGTTGTAGAGGGATAGCCACTAGCAAAGTGATTTAAAACAGTTTCAGATCCCCCATTGCATGCTGTTGAGATGCAGAAATGGTAATCAGCTGATCATGGAATGAGCAGTAGAGGATGAAGAAGCTGGTGGGCGTGGTTAACATGTTGTCTGGCGTGGCTAGTCAATAGGGGGCGTGTCTGAGTCCCAACAGAGCCCTCACTGTTCTAGCGCTGCTCCTTCACACTGCACCCATTCTGTCTATTGCTGGAGATACAATGTATCAGATCCTTTTCATTCTGATACCTAAACATTCATTTACAGACCATGCACTGCAGAGAGAGATGCACAGAAATGATTCCATTTAATGCAGGCACCTCCAAGCTTTCAGAGAGCCCAGGATATATATATATATATATATATATATATATATATATATATATATATATATATATATATATATATATATATATATATATATATATAAAACCAGTTTTAGGGATGTAACTGGGCTGCTGTTTAGTGTTAATGAATACTGATTAACAAAAGGATTAAAAAAAATATTGTACAAGAATGCATGCTGATATAAACTATTGACAGAGGAAATGTGCTGCATTAAATAAATATATATATATATATTATTTGCAACTAGTAAATGTGGGGTGATTGCGAATCATTCTACACACTAAATCTAGGTCATCAAAAGTCAGTGGCAGATGGCCATGGATTTCTTTTTTTTTTTTTTTTCCCAGTGTGTCTGGTTTTTAATAGCTTCATCACTAGACAGTAAAATACACCTCATTCTGGCCAGCCACAATGGGATATTCCACAGGGGGTCAATAAACTAATTGATCATAGACCATTGATTATTGGAAACTTTTTTCCCCCACAATGGGAAAACTTTTAACCCCTTTTATAAAAAAACAAATTCTCTCTCCCTCTCATCCTCATAATCATCATCATCATCATGTATATGTAATATATCTTGTTACATAATAAAAAATTTTCATCCCCACTATTATAAATTATTATTATTATTATTATTAATAGTATTATTAATTCTCTCCCTCTCATCCTCACCATCATCATCATGTATATGTAATATGTATATGTAATATATCTTGTTACATAATACATCTTTTTCATCCCCACTATTATAAATTATTATTATTATTATTCATAATACTATTAATAATAATAATAATCTTCCTGTATGCATTTCATAGTTTTCAATGTTCTCTGCCAATAGAAGGGTTATTTTTCTGAATGGCACACTGTATATTCCACTTCAAACATGTTCAGGGGTTACCGGTGGGATTAATAGTGTGTAAGCAAACAGCTGGGAGAGGAGAAAGAATATATTTACACTGTTTTAAACATGAAGGGAGATCGGTAATTGCCAATCTGGCACTTAGTATTTAGTTACAGGCAGAAACATTCCTCCATGTATCTCGTAATTCACTTGGAATTAGATTTGTATGTGTCAACAAACAAAGCCAGCAGTGAACGCGTATATATAAAATACAAATAGACTCCAAAATAATGTTAAAAATATATATTTTTATAAATAAATAAAGGAAACCATCTACAGTGCTAGCCATGTCTTTTACTATACATTAAAGAGAACTGGTAAACATTTAACTGCAGAGATGGAATTAAAACATTGCCCCATAACCCATTACCCTTTCACTAAATATTTATTTGTTGTTTGTATATGACATCATCTGTTTCCCATGCTCCTGTTGGTTAAAAAGCTTAGGATATGTTGGAGTCTCTATAATGGACCCCGACTGGCCACCTGTGGGTGGCCAATAGGGTTTCTAGTTACTGATACTGCCACGTCAGCAGCACATTGTATACAAATATAACATGTGGCTGTGCATATTCAGCCAGCGGCCAGGATAATATCCACCTACACAATAACAGCCTTGTGCTAATGTATATATTGCCATAACACAAAATGTCAGAGTCTCACTACAAGTTGTGCTCAGGGGTGTCTACTACTCATTCAGTAGTGGTAGATAAGTGGAACAGCCTTTCAGCAAAAGTGGTAGAGGGTAATACAGTGAGGGAATTCAAACATGCATGGGATAGGCATACGGCTCCTGAATGAAGACGAAACCAACGACTGATTAAGGTTTGAGTCTTTACAGCAGGGAAAAAAGGGTGGGTCTGATCTGCCATTACATATTACGTTATGACCCAGTCATGTGTCTCTGGTGATGTCATTCTGTGAAATCAGAACTAAAGAATGAGCAGTTACATTATGGATGTAATAAGCACTAGAAGCATTATTTGCACGTAAATAAGCCAGTGATATGACAACAAACACCTTGCGCGTCATCAGCAGGTGTCTTTCGCTCCAGCATCAAAGGATCCACATCCCCAAAGTGGTGAAAACGGTTGATACATTACAATGGTTTCTATGGCAACTGCATCCAGTCTTCATAGCTTAGCCCCAGTTTATATATATATAACCAGTAATCATACCAACAGCATTAAAAGGGTGTCAGCTTCTGTCAATAAGGCGCGGCAGAACAACTAAGCAATAACTTACACATGACCCGGGCGCTATAATAACCGCAGGTAATATTACATCTCATTGGATCAATATCATAATTTAAATAGAGGTCATACATAGATTTACAAAACCATATTAGCTTTGCCCCCAAAGGACTATACATGGCATTGTGTAAAATAATTACAGTTATCATCCCAATAAAGAGGAATGCAATAAAGCCGGTGACATTTCTCTGTGCGCTGATAACGTTCTCGCGTCATTAGAGGGTTCTGCGGCTTCACCATCTACATAAACTGAAGCAGAGCACACGGGGAATGAAGGGATAGACCTTGTTGTTTGAGACGGTGCTTGGCCCGTGTTGTGAAAATCTCTTTTATTTTTTTTTCATTTTTTTCAATTGCGGTCAGGATTAGACGGCAGTTTTTACCCAAAAATAAAATATAAATTTTTCGCAAAAAAAAAAACCCAACCTCTTGCCGAGTGGAATCATGCTTGCGTTCCCAATGGTTATTTCGTTAAATATACTTGTGTATTATAGCGTGTGGGATCCTCTGGATCAACACAGTAGGGACACAACATGTATAGAGGTTGAACTTGATGGACTTTGGTCTTTTTTCAACCTTATGAACTATGTTACTATGTTACTATGTTAATAGTTCTTGCCATTTATCTGCAAGAAAGACAGAGGTGATAAGCAATTCCAACTTCATTCATCCTTATCTGAGAGTTTGACCATGTTAGAAGCAGAAGGCTTTATACCACAAATGGGGTGGGGTGGTGACCCCTCTTCTTGATTAGAATCATTTGATACCACAGTCATGAGTATTTCTATGATTTTATGATAATGTCGAAAGAATGACATTAGGAATTATTCCTACACACAGGCTGGGTGGCTTCTACCAGGTTCTTGATGTTCTTAGCAGAAGAAGCTCCACCAAACAGGAGTTTGGAAAGCAAGACTAATCAGAGTTTGTCTGATGATTATATATCTCTCCATGATAACTGGTCCGCTTGGTACTTGGGGCAAGTTTACTTCCACGGCCAAGCTGCTCCTCAGCTTCGTTGACCTTCGCATGCACCGTGCTTTATTTTAAGCGACTCCAAATCGTGCAGAAGACAATTTCTTTTAAAGGCTCAGCTCAAATGTAGCGTTTATCTCGGAGGAGTTACATAGAAAACGTAAGACAGAGATGAAAAGTTTTGGTTATCATTACTTTAGTTTACTTTTGCAAGACAACGTCCTTCTAAATGAATCATTCCATACCTAGCTAATATACTGGCCCAGGTCCAAAAGTACCCCTAGAACAGTTTCGCTACATTCCCAAAACTTTTTTGACAAGGTGCTATTCTAAATAAACCCAATTTGTTGGTAGAGAAGAAACCCCCAAAACAGGACCTTCCTAGGTCGAGGGTTGTTGGTGGTCTGGGTTTCAGAAGGTCAGTCCTGGAATAAAGAGGCAAGTTCCGAGTAAAGGACGTACCGATCTATTTTATGGGAAATGAGAGGTTAGGAGTGTGGTTCTCAACGGGTTCACTCGACCTTTGATAACCTCAATCCAAGATGACGCGAATTAGTGATTAAGGTTTGAGTCTCAATCAGTCGTTAGAGGTCGTCTTAGGGAAAAGAAAAGCAGACTAGATGGTCCTCAGTGTCTCGGTTTCTTATCTTGTGTGAAGTCCAGATCTTAATGAGTTCCTCTATCTCCTGCTTCCTGAATTGCAACAAAAATAACCACCTACTTGTTTGCTGTGCAAGCAACTTGCCTGAATTTCCATGAAACGAGCAAGTCAAGCAACCCATACATTTTCTTTAACATTGATCAGTTTCCCCTCACCTAATAATATATTTTTTTGAATGGACTTTGATTTAAATAGGTTTTGAGTATAAGACCCACCTTTCCGACTATTTTTAGAATTCTTTTGATCAATCCAATCTCGTAAAAAAATTAGTAACAAATGTATCCAGAGATAAGATGATATTTGGTGGCGCAATTACGTTGGAGGAGGGAATGGGTTGAAGGAATTGCCTGATCTGTTGATTAGAATCAGTGAACCAAACTCGTCAAATCGGTAACTCTTGATACTCTGGCTGCGAACCATAACATTACCTAAATGAAAAATGTCAGATTTGAATACAATAGCGATGATTTACATACCAATGTATGCATAAATTTCACAGGGAATTTAATACAAGCTTTGAAAAAAAAAATAGGATAATACTCATGCAATTAATTTATATTAAATTAGTTCATACGCTATTATGATATTTAGGAAAAGGAGTTGTAGGGAAGGAAACTTTTGCATCAGAATTTGACATTCCTTAATTCCTTAACCCCTTAATGACAAAGCCCGTACATGTACGGGCTCAAAATGCATTGTTTTCAATGGGTTTAGGGACCGCCCATTGTCCTTAAGGGGTTAATAAAGGGGGAGCAGCATATATTTCCTATGGGGTCCCAAAGTCTTTAAAAAGGGACACATGGACCTAAAATCCAACTATGTCCTATGTGCACCAGTGGTGTACTTTGACCTAGACCTAGGGCAAGAGATCCAGGGAGGGGGGGGTTAAGTCATATTGGGCAGTCAGGTTCCTTGTAGCCCCTTACAATGGATAGTGAGGTAAGGGAGTTAAAACAGCAACTCTCCTTTTAGTGGATAAGCCCCACAGAGTTTGGAAGAGTTTGTGGTTTTAACTCCCTTGCTTCACTCTTTTGAAGGTCCAACACTGGTTACGTTTGAACGGCTGAGTTGGCCATGCATGGTACATGGTTTAATGGCTAAGGAGAGAAAGAAAAGTTCACTGAATTAATTAAACATTATACAGGGCCAAGCGAGCTCTTCCTGCAGCTAAAGGACACTGGGGATGGCCGTCCGTGATGTCTTCTCCTCTGCTGTGCCTCTGCTCAATGAGCTGGTGACAAAGAAGATCTCTGATCTCCCCATAACGGCCCATTTCCACCATGAAGGCCGTGTCAACCCAACACAGCCTCCATAGACTGCAAGCCTTTAAGCTTAGGGCAGCGCCAAAGGTAAATAAGCCTCTGACTCTGTATTTTTAAGTAATTGTTATAGAGATACAGAATACAGGTGGAGCTTTGTTGTCCATGTAATGGGTGGTGTCTGGGTTTTTATGGTGTTCAACCAGACAGTTTTATTTGTGTTTTGGCATAAAGTCTTGTGGCGTCTCTACATTGTAGAACTTGCAAAAAGTAGAGGCAAAAAACAGTTTTTCTCTTAGACAACATGGGAACACGACTTCATATACAGCCGGCCATGTGGAATTATGAGGAATAATGATGACATGGGTGGGGAATCCATGGAAAAGACCGTTAGCGGAGTTGGCACTGACTCCTGTAAGGAATACGAAAAACCCTTTCCGAGTGATATAGAGCCACCTGAATATTGCACATGCCAAGAATCAAATAGCATCTGAAGTATTAAATGAGAAAGGAAAGGGGCAGGATGGGGCGGCCAATTGGTTCTTATCGGCAGCCAATTTCTATGTACTTTGCAATTTGGTGAGTGTCAGCAGCAGTTAGCAGGATGAGCCGAATGAATGTGACCTTAATATATTTCCTTGTTTTCCTTGCGTGTATATGGTGTTTTTAGTGCGTAACATATGTGAAAGAGTCGGCGTTTTTACATACGTACATATGTAAAACTTAAACCTAAATACTCACTAGACGTGCAAATGGGCCAAAAAACGATTTTTTGTTCATTTTTGGTCCATTTGTTTGCGAGTGAATGAGAGTGTGAGAGAGGGTGAGAGAGTGTGAGTGAATGTGGACCCTGAGCTTTTTGCTTTGTTTTCGGCAAATTCATGAGGGATCTGCCCTCGTTTTCGGGGCTCCGCACGAATCGCCGAATTTACCAAAATTCTGTAAATTTGCAATGCTTTCGAATCCGAATGCACAAGTCTAATACTCATATCAAATGAGAAATACTGTACACGTTGTGCCAATGGCTCATGGTAGCGAGGGTCCCAAACTGATCATTCCAGATAATGAAGACTTTATCAAGGGTCTATTCCTTAAAAAAAAAAAAAAAAAAAAATCTTTCTGCCGTTACCCGGCACACATCCTACCCTATCCAAAAATTTATGGAAATAAATATTTAATCAGATTTCATTTTTTAAAAGCGGAATTTAGAAAATGTTACAAAGTATCGGTAACATGTACCCATTATTATTTTAGCAGTGGCGGATATGACTTCAGCTCTGGCTGAAACTATCGTATAATAGATATTATAATAAGTCCAGTGTATTTTTTTTTATTTTTTTTTTGGAATTACTTAGGATGTATTATTTAAAAGCTCAGACAATTTTTAAAATACTCGTTTCTAGGTGTCGGAAGCCTCCGGACTCATATATTTTGGCACAGCACGGATCTTCTGCACAAATAGCACATGTTCAATCCTTTAGGCATTTTTAACCAGAAAGCTGTCCAATCCACTTAAGTCTTGGAGGTGCGCATGATTGCACATTTATCAACAATTTCTGGCATTGATTAGTGGAATAGTGGTTAAACTGACAAAAGAATGCACTCCACATATAAACAAGTAAAAAAAAAGCCTTCACAATACCCGATACTCATTTACCAAGGGAACGTAATGTGTTTTGGGTGTGCTGTGTCCCCAAATTAAAATTTCAGTTTCCTAATTTTAGATTAAAATCTCTTACAATTCACAGGCAGCAACACATTTATAATAATTCACAGGGCATGGTATGTATAAAAAATAGGCAACTATCAATTGGGGATGCTGAGGAGCCCAAGTTTCATTCATTTTTTAAATTGTTTATTTTTTTTTTAATTATTTTATTTTTTTATTTTGTTTTCTAAACCCAACTCCTCCCCCCATCGAATTAAAATTCACCTCGCGCTGAATGTGTTACGTTTCCAGTTTATGTGTATTTGAATCCATTTTTTTGTGTTCAATGGCTAGCCCCGTATGAGGCATGAATAAATTAGTGGGCTTTAATGAAAGTCATAAAAATCATACCTGGGAATGCTCTGGGTATTGCCTAGAGACTCTGGGAGAAGCGTGAGCGGGGTCCTGACACGCCCCACCCCCCACCCATTTCCCCCTTAAATAGGGGGGGGCGTACGACATCAGCTGGAACACCCACAGACATCAGTGGGACCATCCGCGACGTCAGCAGGACCACCCAATGGCATCAGCGGGTAGTCCTGTCCGCATCCCACCAGAGGGGGCTCCAGGAAGCCAGAGTCTAAAAGTTCCCCGGTATGCATAAAAATGTTCTCCTATTGGAGAAACTTACCAGGTCGCATTATGCATAGTGAATTTGTGGGTTGAAACCCCAACTCTCCTGCAAACACTCCTGGCTACATCCACTATGGGGATTATTCACTAAATGGAGGGTTGGTAGAAGAATTTGCAGGAGAGACGTGTTTCAGCAAAACATTATGAAGGACCAACCCCAGCGAGCCTCCTCTGCACGAAGAGCTTGTCTTGGAACATGGAACCAGAACGACTGCTTGTAACATTCTACCATTTTCTTCTCTTAAATAATGGAGGGTTCTAATATTTGGCTTTGGGTGTCCAATAGAAAAACAACTGTGCATTCTTGAAATTTTGCAAGAGCCATAAAGTTCGCTGTGTATTTTCCTTTGATTTATTATACTTGTTGGACATCAATTATAAAAATACATTACTTGTGCTACCTCAACACCGGCCCTGATTTGTGTTGGACGTATAATGATTACCAAGCGGCATATTGATTTATTTCTCAAATGAATCATTCTAGTCCTGCAAAACGTATGTCGATTCCAATTCTAAAACTTTAACGTAAATTGCGTTAAGGAAAAAAAACAAAAAAAAACAACTTGGTAACGTTTGGAGTGTGTCCATTGCTTTCAAAGAGCATAGATTTTGTTGTCTAATTTCTGTTGAGAAAAAGAATAGTACATGGCAGGTAGCAGGAATGACAATTTAACATGTTATATGGAGACTGTTATTAAGACATTGTCTCCACAGATCCAGTATTTGGCTTTCTGTAGTCTAGAGTTCAGGATTGGACTAACGATGACAAGGTGGCCCCTGGCACTTTAAGGTCAGGAGTCGCCTGATGGCGTTATGTGTATCACACATGTTTTTTATGCTCACGTAGATTCTACATAAAGCCAAATGAATACATTTAGACAGTATTTGTACCATGGCTGGATCATTTCTTTATCTCTCTGGGATTTCTAAGGCAACTATTTTGATGGAAAGCCTACTAGAAAATCCCGTTAGGAGAGGCTTGCCCAGGGCCCAGTTATCATTAGATGGCCGTGACTACCCCTTAGGGTGTGTTTTTTGGGCATATAGTTTGGAATATCTATCTACTATATCTATCTATCTTTCCATCCATCCATCCATTCATCCATCCATTCATTCATTCATCCACCCAGCCATCCATCCATCCATCCATCCATCCATCTATCTATCTATCTATCTATCTATCTATCTATCTATCTATCTATCTATCTATCTATCTATCTAGCTAGCTACCTCCGGTATTTCTAATGCTATAACAGTTTTCTCATGCTATAACAATGTAGCTGTGTAGATACTGAGAAAATACACAGATGTCGTTTCATTTACCATGTAGGTAATTTTAAGCTAAAAGATGGATAGATTTTTCACCGGTGCTCACCATGAGGACAGTGCTAGTGCTGTGTTTGCAAGGAACAACTAAATTGATTCCTTTTCTTACGCTGTTGATCAATGTTGGGTTCTGACCCATGAATTATGAAACCTGGAAAAATAAAAATAGAAGGCGATAACAAAAAAAAAAGTGATTCTTCCGATGCTTCAAACCTCGCAGTCAATACGGTGTTCGGAATCTCATCTACTTTCAAGGCATGGAAAGGAAAAGCCGCTGCTGAATACTCTTTGATACCTCTACTTTGCCGATACGGACGGCAACTGCTTCTGATAATATCTGATCATTCTAGGTCATTTTCTTTAATATAAAACCTAGAAGTTTGGGGAAAAATGTCCCCCCCCCCACAACTTTGAATTAATTGAGTTACAACTATATAGAACTATAAAAAAATGTTTAAAAAAAAAAATCCATATTTTTATTATGAATAGTAATCATTATTATTACCCGTTTCTTTTTTTAACTCTTTAGTCCCAAGAAGGAACATGTTATACAGTTCAAAGCTCCTTCCGTGATCTTTAATATGAAGGGTTAGCATCGGAACACTGTGTTTCCAGGGAAGAAATTGAGAATGCAGACAAGGAGAGATAATACCGATTTGTCTTAATGTTCTCCAAGCTGTGAACAAAATGAATGTTGGGGAAAAAAAAACACTAAACCAGTAAAAATGTGTCTGTGGCATGTTATGAACTAAGTATTATAGGGCATGAACTATTGATATTGATTTTGTGCACAGAGCTTTATATATAAACAAAGTATTTGCCATGCAAACTCTCTTATTCAAGCTGCAGGAAAAGAGTATCCCCTCAGTGCTGCAAATACATTAGTGCTTTGCAGTCATCTACCTATATATTTTCTTAAAGGAGCACTATTTTTATGTTAAATGCAAATTGGGGTTAATTTAGTGCATTTTTTTCATGCAAATCAATAAAGTTATTCTTGAGTTACTGGATTCCATCACCTTCGTGTAACTCCGCCCCCTGCTGCCCCTCCTGATAGCACAGAGCATACTGTAGTATGCTTCTAGCACATCCACTCTAGAACAGCTCCCTCGGAAACCAATGAGATTGGCAGCACTGAATCACATGCTAGCATAACATGTGATTGGCTGCTGTTTCAGTGATTTCAAAGAAAGTGCTACTGAGCATGTGCAAGACATTTTCATGTTATTCCTTCCTGGTGTCCATAGAGTCCTTAAATGGGTTAGAAGTGTTGTTTTTTTTAACTCTTTTTTAAGAATCCATGTAAAAAAAAGTGCATTGGAGCACATGAAAACCCCCCTCCAAGATTTATTAAAGAATAAAAATAAAATTTTGGGGACTAGACTATTCCTTGGATTTGGTCTGCAAAATATTACACCCTCCATTGGTAGACAAGGCTAGTTATTTATAGTATATAATTATATATTATTATAATGATATACCATATATGAGCACCAGCTACAAAAACAAATACCTACACAATAATGGGGTTCTAGCAGATACTTAGTATACATCCATTACAACTGGTGTGGGTGCACAATAGAAAGTGTGGGATATGACTTTATATTTGTGACCAAGTTGCTTAAGTGATCATAGAATTTCCCTCTGTGTATAGACTAACTCGAGCACGGGGAATTACCGTGACTCATCACAATGTCCGTACGGTGAGATGTCAGGTTATTTATGGAACGCGTGGAGTTTCGCGAGTATCATTCATTTTATATCAGCGAGACCTGTGATGCTGAAGAGCGAAAATGATTGCATATGATTGGGATCATCAGATAAAAGAACTGACATCTGACAAGGTGACATGGACACCCTGCACCAGTCAACAACAGCTGCAGGTGCTTGAAGGAATCCAACGCGAAACAAAAAAACACACATTGTAGCTCAACGCAGAGACGCTGAAAGATGATTGCAACCTGCCTGTAAATGGAATGTTTTCCCAAAGACGAGGCTTTTTGAAGGACCGGTTGTGTTGACCAAAGCTGCCTATAAAGAACAATGTGATAAACAACCCAACCTGTGCAAGCCCCCTAAAATGGAGATGTTTCTTCTTCTTTGACCCAAGTGAGCTAAGACTTGAGATGTTCCCGAGCGGTAACGTACCGCAAGGCAGGGTATTAAGCAGGGGTCTATTCTCAAATCTCTTTGTATGTAATGTCACCCTTTAAGAATGTCTTGAGGTCCACCCCAAGTCTAAAGGTAAGTCCAGGTGCGGACCTATTTAGCTAGAGCAGAGACGTCCAACGTGCGGCCCTCCAGCTGTTGCAGCTGTCCCATACTCCTCAGTCAGCCCCGTAGCTGAAAGAGCATTATGGGAGATGTGGTCCTGCAGCAGCTGGAAGGCCGCACCTTGGACGCCCCTGAGCTAGAGGGACCTCAACTGATGAAACCCATGAAAGCTGAAGTGGATGGTTAAGGTTGCCTTGCATTTTGGTTCTGTGCTGCTTTTGTGAGCGAGATCAGTTTGATATAGCAATGGAGATCTTTTTCGCTGTAGTGGCACCAGTGCGCCTGAATTTGAGGCGCTCCCAAGCAGAGATGCACCCTAGGGCAGGCTATCAAGCGCCTTCTCATATGTATTATACGGGTGACAATTGGGACAATAAAAAAAAGGGGTTACTTAACCCCTTACTTAATCACTGTGATGACAGGAGACCTGGGGATGAAAAAGTCATTGATAGATATGGTATCTGGTGCCAGACTTCTAACCCTAATTTCCGAGAAGGTTATAGAAGGAAAGAACGCCCTCTTATTAGAACCTCAATTTCTATTGAAATTATACCTCTTCTAATAAAAAATCTGTGTTTTTTGTGTTTTTAGTCTAAAGTGTTCAGATTTTGATTAAATCTATCTTATTTAAATCTTTTTGCAAACAAACCCATGTTCAGTTAGTATCGTCATTCCAGTATTAGCAGTTAGATAACTCGGCCTCACGTATGATGATTATTATACATTTATTGCTTCCACTATTACAATAGATTTGAACTAAAATGCAAAAAAAATAATGTCTGCAGAATTACTCAAACAGAACGTGCCTCGTAACATTTTCTCAATCGCATTTCGGTTTTTGTTTTATTTTCTCCACGCGTGACTACCCAGTTTCCTCATTAATCACTTTTTTTTTTCTTTTTCACATTCCGCCGATAACAAGATACAGAATTATCAGCAAATTCCCGCTATTTACAATTTTACTCTTTTGTTTTTCTTATCGTTCCCATTGCTTCTGCAGTACAAGGTTGGGTTAAATCAAGCGTAATAATTCTCTGGAGCTATATTGTTTTTTTTTATTCCCATGGCATCCAAAGGCATTGGAATATCAAGTAACTTATCCAACATCTGTGATCTGAATTTGGCTTTGTCTGCTCGCACTCCATTGCGTAAACCATCGAGCCATTACTCGTAGTTTTGCTTCGCGGAATCATTTATAAAAAAAACACTTTGAGATTATTATAATTGTGATTTGAGCTTGGGTATTCACAGCCTAACGAATGTACATAATGTAGAGTTCGTGATAACGCTCCTAGGCGCAGCTCTTGTTACGATTAAGGATTAGAGAAACTCGCGGTGTTACTGTACTTGTCGGCGCCGGCCCGTGTTCCTTCCCCGTTTCATTGGTTAAGAAGCATGATAATATTCCGATTGAGTGACGATTTCATTTACGCCGTGCGTGTACCCTGCATGGAAATTGTCTGTTATGTCCTCCTCATTTAGCAGATAATACTCTAACATTTAATTTTTCGCAAATCGCATTAAGCGCTAACTCGGCTGTGGGGAAAATAAAAATTACGTGGCTATATGGAGTTCAATAATAAAATTAGATTGGTGACTGAAGGCCATGTTCAGCCATTCGATATTTAATCAGTCATGTGGCGGAAGAGCGCAACGTCCTTGTAGACAATTTGGGGTTGTCGACTCTGGCCGTTCGAGATATATGTGGAAAATGTCTAGATCCCTAACGAATTATCCCCTACATCTGGCTCAACTATAAATTAGGGCCATATTGACAAGGGCCGCATTCGGGTCCGTTCTGAGGCCTATTTCTGACAGTATGGTTTTTCTCCCAGTTGCTGCCGATTTGAATCTCTCATGATGCTTTGAGAACTACAAATTCTACGAAGAACAAGGTTAGTTAGAGTTCAACAATAACTGGAGGGAACAGATGAGACACCTCTAAAAGCTTATATTTCTACATATATATAACCAGCTCAAACTCATATTTTAACTCCTGCAGACTTTTTTTGCAAATTTAAAAAAATGTAACGAAAACTTATTTTGAAAAAAGAAAAAATCTCCAATAAACTCTCTTTATCTGCAGTCCTGGAGGCCACCATTGTTATCAGTCATGTGGTATTTTGGATTTTCCCGGCTCAAACCCCACACTGAGCTCATGCTTTCTGGCAATGCTAATGAAGTCTGTTCCTCTATAGACTTTCATTAGTCAGAGTGTCTGACTGGGTGATTAAGACTGGACCCCCCTTCTCACTATCTACCCTCTCCCTACCCCCTTCTCACTATATACCCTCCCCCCTTCTCACTATCTACCCCTCTCCTCCTTCTCACTATCTACCCTCTCCCTAACCCCCTATGTAGGTCACTTACCGTGCAGTCCTGTGGTTGGGACGCGAGGCCTCTGTCTCGCTGCTCTGCCGCGGGGCGCACGGCTTCACTGCTGAGCGCCGGCATATGACGTCATATGCTCAGAGTGAAGCGCCAGCACCCGGGACAGACCTTTACGCTCCCACCACTGCAGTCGAGGCAGCGCTGAGGCAGGCAGCGGCAGAAGGGCGCCGAGCAGTTGCTGAAAACGACCCCAAGGGCTCCCCTGACTCCAGGGCCCAGTCGTGACCCCTGCGACCCCGGTAGTTCCGCCACAGGACTGGGCCATTCTATTGTTTCTCATAGGCAGTATGATAATGAGTCAGGGTGTTTGTCTAGTAGATTGGGCTAAGATTGTTGAGCAAGAATAATCATATTATTGTTAATTTTGCATATATTCACTTTTAGTGGTATTGTTAATTCTGTTTTCCACTCTAATGTAATATAACTGTAGAATCTGCTGACAATTTATAAATAAAATGTATTAATAATAATTCTAATTGGGCAAAGCCTTCTCGTGTGATTGTAGCTAAGAAAACATGGCACATGTCCTTCTTGGCTAGAGTAGGTCAGGCTTGGGCCACTTTTTTAAAAAAAAAAAAGGTTTCCAGTTCCAATACTTTTACAAAGAAAAAAATATATGTACTTCTTGACTGCATTATAAAAAATGAAGTCAATCTATTAAACACCTGTTAGAAGCCTTCATAAGGTATTCCAAACTTTGGGACCCTGAATAACTTTTTGGTGCCAACGAAAGCTGTGCTTGCTTGGGGTAGGAAGTTGAGCATTCTGTACATTTCATATTTTTTTGAAGTCTGGCCCAAGATCAAATTTAAACTATTGTAAATAATCAAAAGTAAATTGCATTAGCTGCTAGGTTACAGGAACATCTCTTATCACGGTAATTCATTTCGAACATTTATTTGGCCTTTGGGTGAAAATTAATTTAATGTCCTTAGACGACTGTGAATTTGATGCTAGACGTAAAAAAAAAATGACTGGCAGAATTAAGCATGATAAATGACAAGGGTGGTGAACTCTGCGGCTTTTTATTATATTTATGATCTGTTGATTCTTCTGATTTGCGGTAAAGTTTATGTTCACACCATTATCTTAATCTGATTCCTTAATGGGTGCATTAGTTCTTTGACCATTCTTTTGTAAATATAACTATATAAATAAATATATGAATAAATATACGGTCTAAATTATCTATCTTCTTACATAACTTGTTAGCTTATTACACCTTTTAATGTTAATGTTTAATTATCATGGAGTGTTGCTGGAAGCCTTGTTTGCTTTCTGACCCTAAAAGAAAACTACAGGAACCCTGCTGAGAAACTCTTCTCTCCTAGAATACATACTTCATCTCTTTGATGTTCTTTATATGTTTTCTGTTTGGACTCCTGAGCCCATCAAGGAGAACGAAAGGGAACATCTCCTTTCCATGACTCTGAAGCTGTCACATAAGCCAAATATTTATTGTCTATTAACTATATATTATTATAATAAATATTATTTCTTGGGAAAAAGAAAAAAAAACAGACATTCACCTTGTTATTTTTATTTTTAATTGGGACCAGGCTGGACTAAATGTTCTAAGTGTATAGTTATCTACTATTTCTTCTTCATTGGGAGGTCTATGGAGCATCTTAAGATGTTAATTGTTGCCCACAAACAATTGCTTATTAAAGATGGGGGGAAAAAAACAACCTTTCACCCATGTTCTAAAAATTGTGGAAACTTTACACACTTTGGAAACTTCTGCTAAGAACTGTGTTTCTCCACATCATTTTTATCACATGCTTGTCATGATGGAACCAAGCAGATATAGAAAAGCCTAGGGAGGCAGATCCAAGGGGTCAATAGGGAGCCAATCACCCTATTGGGTGATCAAGCTCCCTACAGGGCCACTACTATATGGGGCAATTTAAAGGGATATCACTGAACCCCCCAGCTGGTATATTAACACTATGGGGGCTGTGGAGATTCAGCACAACATTCATAGTTTACTTCCGCACAGCACTGTATATACTGGCACCCAGCAGGACGGTAGCATGGAAAGGGCGGCTGGTGTCACTGCCCAGGCAAGTGCCGGAGATAAATACAGCACTCTATAAGGCAGGGGCGTCCAACGTGCGGCCCTCCAGCTGCTGCAGGACTATATCGCCCGTACTCCTCAGCCAGCCCCTTAGCTGAAAGAGCATTATGGGAGATGTAGTCCTGCAGCAGCTGGAGGGTCGCACGTTGGACGCCCCTGCTATAAGGCATATACTTTTTTTTCTCCTCGTATCGCAATTTGCAATAGCTACATTTTCCCAAACCAACAAGAAACAATATCTTGCTGATGCGATGGTTATTACAGATTAACTCTGTATGCACAGCAGCATATCAGGACATTTTGCTAATTATAGAAAGGTTTAAAACTTGTTGTTCCTTGAGAATGTCCAATCTTAAATGTATTATTTCAAAAAAAAAAACACAAAGACTGTGTTACGTATATAAAATCAAATGAGTCTTAAAATGCTATACTGAGCTTTTAACCTATGTTAGACTTTGGCATGGAACCCAACATATAAGCACTGGCGTGGCATATTAACTGAATTGTTAAAATAAATGCAAAAATAGGTTAAAGGGACAATATTTTGTCTCTATCATCTCACCAACATTAGTGAACTTTAGGGCAACTGATCTCTTTCGTGTCGGAAAGCAATAACATCAAAAGGTTCTTCTGTGTCTCATGTCCATGCTTGTTAAGGTAGTATACATGGGAGATCAAAGCTTATCATCAGAATGGCGCCTTTACAGTCTTCTCAAATACTATTCAATGTCATAGACACTAGAGATTCCGAGACAGAGGCAGAGGAAGAAGTGCTAAAAGTATAAGTGGTGGGCTGCAATGGAGCAAGGGGGACTTAAAGGGTAGAGTGACGCTTAGACGTCGCATAGTACATAATTAGCATTAGCAACATTTGAAACATTTAGTACTCTGTCTCGGATTAATGATTAGCTCAACACCAGTCACATGTCCTTGTGTTCAAACACTCACAAAACAACTCGCTTGCATTGTATTCTCTACAACTCTCTTGTTTGGCATGGCATTCGATTTATAATTTTGCAAGTTACAGGCGAGTGCACGCGAGTGGCCTTTATTATTTGTACTTTATTTTTTGCGATTGCGAATGCAAGCCTGTTTCAATGACCTTTTAGTAACCTTTTGTCCAAATCGTGTGAGTTTCCTTTCATCAACTCACATTTTTAGCCAACTCGGAAACACTCCGAATTTAGTGAATAGACCTGTCTGAAAATTTTGCAACCCCCAGTCTTCGTTTCAAATTCATTTTGGGCTAACATAAAGAGATTACATTTAAAACATGTGCCTTATGCTTTGGAATGTAAATATTTTTTTGTGTTTTAAAATAACTTAATAGTTGTCATCCAATGCTTTGTCCTCGGGATATTATTATTTCTGTTTATTTAAGCACTTACGATAAAATTCTATCATTTAATGGGCTTCCGTGTCACTTCTGCACTGTACAAGGCTGCTACTCCCGTTTTCATCATCAATCCACCGCTTACATCTACATCTGAGATTCTAAAATTCTGCAAATGCGTGCATTTTATCAATATCACAAGGTATACATTTGATGAAACTCAACAAAAATAAATAAAAATAAATGTAGCATTGTATATCCTTTACAGATCCCTGTGTTCGCAACTGAGGATACCCCTTTTGACTGTTTATCTACCATCTGATGTTTATCGGGTGGTAATTTAGGACCTCCGTCATCATATTGTATATTTATTGGGAGAGTTTGCCACTAAAATTCTAAAATTCAGATGCATTTTTCCTTGTTTTTCATGGTACATTTATGGAGAGATGCATTGTACGTGAATGAGGACATAATCCAACAGCATTATTCTCCACCCATGAATGAGAGAGGGAGCCAGACAAATGAGAGTACTGCTTGATAACTATCTCATTGCTATTCTGTTAAATAATATTAAAAATATTATTTTATTCCATTATTTTTAATCTCTTTATTTATATAGCGCCAACAATTTCCGCGTAGTGCATGCCTTCAAAAGGTCTGACAAAAAAGTTAGGTAATTCATTTTGGTGATGATAGAAACAAAAGTTTACAAAGTGTTTTTTTTTTAACCAATTGGGAGGAAGGAATCTTAAATTGGAAAGATGTTGTTCAAACATCCAGGATTAAAGATTATGTTTTGTACGAAGATAGAATTATAATCCCATTAAACGCATAGCTTTCCCTTTTTACAGCAAACACAGTATTTTTTCCAGTGTGGGATCATGATGATAAACAACATAATTAACAAGTTAACAGCGTCATTAATGTTCCACTAAGCCTAGATCCATTAAAAGGGGGGTAAATATGGGCTGTTAGTGTCTTGTCACTGTTAAAATAATACATTTTATCTAATGCAAAGGATAACACTAAAGTATATTTCCTATTAGAAGTATCCAACCTGCTACAGTTTAACGTGGAACGCCACACTCTGTACAAAAATACTTATTATTAGATGGATTCAGCTGAATCTACTGTTTCTTTAGCTATACAGCCTCTAGTGGGAAATTGTCATATTATATTTTCCAATTTAAAGTTCAGAAATGGCATGTTTTCAAAGACATACCATTTTCAATTTCATGAACATCTCCCATTGGTCGCAAAGGGTTAAATGTAACCCATTTTTTTTTAAATAAACAAAACCTACAGCTTACGATAAACATAGAATCTCGTAAAATTACGTATTTGTGAAATTTCTCCAACCTCCTGTCTTCCAAATTCGATTTCATGATAACACCATGAACAAAAATCTCTTTAACCCAAAATACCACTTTAATACCAAAACTACTCTAAATAGGTACAATACATATAATTGCGTTGTTGATACACTGTATAGAAGATAGCTATTTTTTACACATGTAGCTCAGATTATTCTTAAAATAAGTTTCCATTAAACTGATTCTGATAAAATTTATCCAGGACTCTATGGGTTAAACTGGCAGGATGCCTTGAAAGCCCAGGTAAAGCTCAGTAATATTCAAGTAATATTCATAGAAGACAACAGGGGTCAGCTGAACGCACTTCGACCTTGAACATATGATGGACAATTTAAAATATTAGCTCATTTGAAGTAAATTGGAATTTTGTGATGTTGTAAACAAAAAAAGTCAAAAGGACTTTTTTTCACTTATACTATCAGCAGCACTCGGTCTTGTTTTTAACCCCTTAATGACAAAGCCCGTATGTGTACGGGCTCAAAATGCATTGTTTGCAATGGGTTTTGGGACCGCCCAGTGTCCTTAAGGGGTTAAAGGTGGTTGAAAGTGTGAGAGGGTGATTGGAACAGGTTAATACAGCGAGGGTATTAAACATGCATGGGATAGACATACGGCTCCTGAATCTAAGACGAAACAACGACTGATTAAGGTTTGAGTCTTTATTTCAGGAAAAAAACGGACGACTAGACAGGGGGCCGAATGGGGCCGACCTGCCATCCAAAATGTATGTTTCCATAACGAGAAATCAAAAACGTAAACACGATACAGGATAGGGCTTGGATTAATATATCAGAATTTTCTTCAAGGCACGACAAGATTTTATATTTTATTTAAAATAGAACTGGATGGAAATATCTCTATCTTTTGGAATAAAATTTATGTACACTGGTTATATCAGAAGTATACAAGAAACAAAAACTGTCTGCGCTTCTTACCCTAATAAAGTTGGCAACAAATATATAAACATAATATAAATGAGAGGTTTTGGTTATATGAATTGGCCAAAGCATAATTAAGCTCACCCGCCACGTCAAGCCACACTCTCAATAGGGTGAGATCCTACTCTCACCTCCTACATAGTGGGCACACAATGCAGTTTATACTGCTACCAAAACCTTATTAATGTGTTGGGGGAGGTGCAATTAAACCTCCTCCCTATTAACCCCTGGACAGCAAGCTGCAACCAGACTGATGAGGAGCCAACAACCTCAAATATGTGCAAACAGGGAAAAGAAAAAATATCGGTGCGCTAAGCTAGTCACAGGCTCAAATAATACAAATGTGTAATACGAGGCCTACCAAACAGGTGTAAGCATTTGTTGCCAACTTTATTAGGGTAAGAAGCGCAGACAGTTTTTGTTTTTTGTATACATTGTACAGCCAATACACTGTTTCTTGCAGCATGCTTACACCTGTTTGGTAGGCCTCGTATTATACATTTGTATTATTTGAGCCTGTGACTAGATTAGCGCACCGACATTTTTTCTTTTCACTGGTTATATCAGGTTATGTCTTTTTCTCCCCTTTGAGAGCGACACCAAAGAGCTCGGACGGTATTTTCAGCCGATCTTTTAACGGCACACAGCTGCTGAATATTTTAAGAAATATGAAAATCGATTTTATGAGAAAGTGAGACTCTGGATTCGCAGGTTAAAGGTCGTGAAATAATTAGCTGTGTTTGCATTGCAAATGACAAGGGCAATAAAAAATGCAGTCATGCGTCCACAGCAGGTCAGAGAGGGATAGGAAAAGTCGCCCTGACCTACTCCGCATCTAATGAGAGGGGTTTCGTATCAGCAAGGGGAAGGGAGAAAATCCTGATTGACAGGTCCTTTACTCCCCTTCTGACCCACGTACTTCATTCATGCGCTTGACAAGCGCGTAGATGATAATAAACTCTAGAGATGCGAAATCATGTCTCGCGAACTCAACGTACATGTTTTTTTGCCCAATAATTGCTGTTAAAGGGACAGTTTAATGAGAAGGGGTAAATGTGCATCATGTGTCCCTTTTAACGGAAACCAGATTCCTTATTGCAAAATAGCCTTATTTTGTAGTTAACTTATTTGCCTTATTTTCTGCCTTTTTTTTTTTTTTTTTGCCTTATTTGCCAAAACCTGCATTCATTCCTTTTTTTCTGATTTTTTTTTTCTTTTGGAATCGTCCACTAAAAAATGGGACATAATCCGCCGTTACAAAATAACATTTCCCGGCAAAAAAGGTACGTAGAAGCCTGAGTCTGACGCGCTTCTAGAATACTAGGTGTTATCTAAATATAGGAAGGCTAATTGGCTCGGCGTTTTATTTGTACAGCATTAGAATTTAGCTGTTCTTGGCTTCGCAGAACCGCAGATGCGGAAATGAAATATCTTGAGGTCATGGGAAACCCATCATTGCCTCGTGTCTGGGGAAACCTCTTTGATATGTAGACGGCGCCGATCTCTAATTAGGACAGCGGAAGATTAATCAACAGGTCAATAGCACCTTACCGCCGAGAATTATACGTCCGTCGTTAAGCCATAAATACATCAATTGTGTCGCAAGATCCATTCTCGGATGCTTTCAATATTTTTACTTTTAAGTTAAACAAATCAAAAAAAAAAATAAAAATATTCAAGACTGAGCTAAGTATAGATGTGCGGAAAACAAGAATAAATATGAAACGCTCAGCAGGGCTGGACTGAAGATGGCGAGGCAGTCCTGGCGTTTTAAGGCCAGCGGCCGCCTGATGATGTAAGCGGCCGCCTGGATAGCCTATGGCCGGGCATATTCGCCACACGCTGAATCAGCAAATCAGGTGCATGTGTGACGGAATGTGTCGGTATTAGCCTGGTGTGCTGGATGGCCAAACCGAGCCTGACGTTCCGATTTTAAACACATATAATCGGAGGTGGATCAAATGATGGCATCTGAAAATATGGACCTGTTCTGGAAGGCTTTTAATTCACAAAGCATAGATCTAAGTGTTTGTGGCGGGCCTTCAATGGTCTTTTAGATTGGAGACAAAAGAGTGAGACATCAGAGAACTGCAGGGGGGGTCCTGCTGACGTCGCTGGGAGGCTGCTCGTGTCAGTTGGCGGCCCTGCTGATGTTGCGAGGAGTACCGCTGAAGTTCTGCCACTCCATGGTCACCTGGACCTCGCTTCACCTGGAGTCTTCAGGGGGAAACCCAGAGAGTTCCCAGGCTTGCTCCCCTTCCGTGCTGCCCCGCTTGCTGCTGGGACTATGCCACCGGTACCAACACATACCCCTTCACATGCCCTATTAATAACGAAACTATGAAGACTAAAACCCTTTCTTTTCATCTTGATTTTTTCGCTATAAAATTATTTACGTCCTAATCTTTTTTGTTTTCCAGTTCGGAGTAATGAATCGAAAAGGGCAGCGTTCTCTCTGGTTCTCCCATTAAATCAGCGTCTTATTACTCGGTGAACTGGATTCCGCAGACATCATTACTTTGATTCATTTTTATGAGTACATATTATGTAACCGTGTACTGTATATGTCATTTGTTTTGTTGGCTGTTGTGTTCTAGAATGAACTTTGATTCATATCATTAGTTGTTTTTTTAAGTGAAGTTTCCTATCCCTATAAATCATCTGGCTAAATATATATATATAACGTCGCATATTTTATTTATTTCAGACACAAGGATAGATAACATCTGTGCACCTTCTAATTTTTAATGGGAGGATAAAGTGTTAAATATTGGTGGAGGAGGGGGGGATTCCTAGAACTACTGGTAAATAAAAGTGGCTTCCTTAAGCCCCCTTACTGAGTGATCTGATTTTAATAATTGGTTAATTAAAGCAGAAAATCAGATTACTTAAAAAAATGGTCACTTTTATTCAACTAATTATTCACCCAGTAGTGAGGCTTTTAAGGCTAATGTTGGCTAAATTCTGGATTCATTCAACAATGTAGACTTCAACATGATCGCATTAAATCTTCTGTTTTAAGCAAGACTGGAAGTTGCGAGACCATGAGAAAAATGATTCTCACTGACATGTATGTAAGGATCGCCGACGCTCTCAAAGTTCCACTGTATGAATAATCTCAAAAAGACTAGAAATCAAGGCGTCTGAGGCCTCAGTGCCAACACAACTTCATTATCTCTCCGTGGCGTACGTGGGGTTTCCGTTTCGGCCCATTTGGCTTTTTTTTTCTGCCCAACTAGTCCTGGAGGCTACATTTTCAAGAACGTTCATCTCCTCTGCATGTGGGTAACAGTTTCATAGGTTATTTCCACAGGCCAAGCATACCCAATGTATTACATACGTTAGGACCCTCCAATCATCTAAGATAGCTGAGAGGTTCTGCTTCAAAAAGGTGACATAGGATGAAACATTGCTTAGAATTGATTACATACCCATGAGAATGATGAAGATGATGATGAAGATGATGATGATGGTGATGATGGTGATGACGATGATGATCATGATGTAAATGATATATGGTGACTTTATAGGTAAAATGTAGATTGATTGCTTGGTGTCTTGGTATCTTCGTAATACACAGGCATTCTATGATTATTTTATTTAGTTGAGTTTGGGTGAATGGTGGAAGTGGTAGAGGGTAATACGGTGAGGGTATTAACCATGCATGGGGTAGACATACGGCTCCTGAATCTAAGACGAGACCAACGACTGATTAAGGTCTGAGTCTTTACAGCAGGAGAAACGGGCGACTAGACGGGGGCCGAATGGAACAAATTCTATGTTTCTGTTTTGATAATGATTATGTGTAGGTACTGTACCTTTACCTATAGGGTGATAGATAAATGGAGGGTAGAAGCTAATTCAGTGAGAGAATGTAAACATGCATGGGACAGGGATATGGCTCCTGGATCTTGGACAAGATGAAGGACCCATGGAGATTCTATGTTTCTGTAGAACATCTATTGATTTTGTACACCTGACATATAAACTCTTTTGCAGCAGGTGTAGAAAATATTATGGTTTATATGAATCAAGACGCATGTTATAAATCATATGATAAACGAGATTCTAATTGATTTGTTTACAGTTGGTTTACATGTAAAACTATACACGTGAATCAAAACGTATACACCACAACACTTAAAATATGAGATACTTAAAAGTTAATCAGTACGTTTCTGCCACAATGTTCACGTTAATTTCATATTCAATTGACTGGCGATAAGTGTTTCTTTAAAGACGTTAAAAACTGTCTACCGCCGAGGATTTTATCGGCGTGTTTAACTTTTTGTATATTGTAAGTTTTAGATGTTTTATATATTTTGTGTGTAAACGTGAAAAGCACATTAAATATATTTTCCTGTAACTGAGAGTAGCACAAAGAGAAAAAAAATGTTACGAATGATGTTATTGATTATACTGTTGATGAAAACATTCGGGTTTACGATCGTCTGGCGATGAATTATGGAGGATTATGGTGTCAACCCTTCGGACAAGTTACCCGTAATAGCTACTTGTTACTTGTTTTGTACCACAATGGACTAAGGTTGAAATCTTGTTTCAATTGCTTGCGTACCTCTACAAACATTACTGAAGGCACAACCAACACGGTTATTGGCCATGGAACATAAACTGCCTTTTTCTTGAACCGTTGAGGCATTCCTCTGTCTGCTTATCTCTCGTTTCACAATACACATGGGGGTGAGATGATCCGTCTGTAACAGTTAAATCTATCAAGATCTACCAGGTTCCACCCAAAGACCTTGGACCTTTACTATCTTAACCACCAGGAGGATAATGTGTCTGTGAGATCTTGGACCCTCGTCGTAGTCAGGTGTCCTGGACTGGTTCCTGATCAAAGAATCAGTGATCAGTGGACCATTCATAGTCGGTGGCTCCCAGCTGGAAGAGAATTTCCATTTTTTGGCATCTTGTTTACTGGTTTCTGGTTTCTAACTCTGGCTTGAACCCTGGTTTTGCCTCTTACGCCTTTATACCCATGTGTTATTCATCATCTGTTTTCTGAGCCTCGTCTGGACTCTATTTCAAACCTCTCTTGCCCCTTTGTTACTGTGTTTCCTCCTCTGACTCTATATTGTCCTCTGCTCTATACCTTGGTGCTACAATTTACTATTACAAGGGTTTATCTGCCTTCTCCTGCACCGTGACCTTCAATGAATGCAGATGGAACCTATGAGAAAGTCTAAAACATCTGCACACAACTTTCAGGCTTAAACTCAAGTGTCCGGTTGATCTGGAAATGTCCGGTTGACCTGGAAGTGTCCGGTTGACCTGGAAGTGCCCGGTTGACCTGGAACTCAGTTCCAACTCACATTTGCAACTCGAAGACAACTCGCAAGGGACTCTCCGGTTAATCTCCGACTGTGTGTGAGATGTGAGTGATTTTTTGAAAGTGCTACTACAAAGTTGGCTTTAATAAAGTTGGGTTTTTGTGTAGCTTGCGTGAGTTTGATTGTGTCTGCTTGTGCCGTGGATAATTATTCATTCACCTCTACGTTTGCGGCCTAATCTAGGCATCATGAAGGAACGATCACGATGAGCATCTCCAATGAAAAGGACGATGTGGTCCTGACATAATAAATAGTTAAAAGTTGAAGATGGACAGAGGTTGGGGTATTATAGAAGATCATAAAAGCACGTTGAGCACACGGTGAAAGAGCTAATTCTGCTTCTTTTATTTATTTGTTTGCTAATTTATTTCTCTAAAATATCACTTTTCCCACTTTTAATAGATATTTGTTGTTTCAATTTTCTTTGCAACTCCCTTTAACTTGCTTGCTTTAGATATAAATACCCAAACTGGTTGCATTCTTTGTTATTTAAAGGTGAAACCAAGGTTGCTTCCTTGTCAGATTTAATAAGCATTTCTACTCTCGCTGCAAAGATTTTAAAGAAGTCATAAGCGTTACTCTGTGCAGACAGCGTGTAGCGTATAAAACATCAGAGCGCGAGAAATTTGTAAGTAGGGCAACTCTCCGAGTCCTTAACGGTTGCACCTGTCGGCGGATTTTATTTACTTTTTAACGTCTATTTTCATTTTGCTGAAACACGCAGAAACATCAGCACCAGCAAAAGACGCGAGATGATCCATCTGTATGCCACATATCTTTGCCCTGCCTTTCTAGCGGTTACTAGTTGCGGGAATAATTGGTTCACCATATATCATTAGCTCGGTGGCAATCTTTGAGGACCATAATAGACGCACCAGCATAGACCCCATGAAATGTATTTTGCTGCTTTCTGGTTCACAATGGCATAGCAGTCTATCAAAGAAGGGAATGAGTATGTTCTCCGTAAGAATCGCCTCTTCGTGGATTGTCAAGGTTTTCTTGGTTGCAGGTGTTCTTAATTGATTGAGAAGAACCTGCGCTTAACCAAAAAAGTCTAGGACAGAGCTTGTCTACAGAAAGCAACCCACTCCATCGTGCCGCAAGCGTGTTCCCTCAGGACGGCTGTCATACTCTGCATAATTATATTTATGCGGTAGAGGTTGTGATAGATTGCTTCTTTCTTTAGTTCTTGAAACATTTTTGTGGATTGCATAGAAAAAAAATTGGTAAAATTCTAAATCTTCCTTTTATTTTACCGTTAGTAGGACTTCTTGAAATTTTAATATTAAAAAATGATTGGAGAGGGAATCTGGCGCTTTAAGGCCAGCAGCCAATAGATGATGTGTCTGGAACCACTGGCTGGATACATTTGGCTGCACTGTGGTTGGTGGGGTATTCTAGCCTTGGCCAACTAGACCGGGACCTAGGGTGGCAGGTCCAGAGGGCCATAACTGGGAGCCAATTGGCTTATTGGTTGACTGGGCTCCTTACAGTGGTAGTATGTGGGTTCTGCTATTGGCCATAGGCTTTGCCCAGCTTGGAAGTTGGCCAACCTAGGCCTGAGCTATATAATGACAATGATTAGTAATCCCTCTAAAAAAAAAAAAAATCATAGCAATCCTTTTTAAGCCAATAAAAATATTACCTTTTAAAACCCAAATGATATCAAGAAGAAATATTGCTTTTTTAAGGAATTCTAAAAAAAAAAAAAAAAAGTGCCAAACTCAAAAACAACAGATTTGTGATAATCACAGCTTTCCCAACATTTACTCTGTTGAATTTATGATTTGCCCAGCAGATGTGATATTACGACATTTTTAATCCAGATAAAAAAAAAAAAAAAGATTAAACTAACGGATGATTAAAAAGAGGGGACAGGTGGTCAGTGGAGGTTTCAACATTTCCTTTTTATTATTATTATGTTCCAAATTTAGTTAAGAAGCGTATCTGTTCTATATTTTTCTTTAAAAAAAAGCAAACAACGTATTTCATTCAAATGCAAATTATGGAATCAAATACTTCTATATTTAACCCCTTTAGGACCGGCGTTCTTGTACTGCGTCTTTCCTTTGAAGACCGCAGTTTTATTTAAATATTTAAATTCCGTGCTCGTGATTCGCTTCAAAACGATCACGTGCACAGAATTGAGGGGGGGAGTGGCTGCTACGGATCGCTGGTCAGTAGCAGCCGCCCCTCACGATCCCAGCATCCATAGCGACGCTGGATCGCGCATCATCGATGACGTACCTGGTACGTCCCGGTCTGTGGGTGACACCCAACCAGGAAGTACCAGGTGCGTCATCGGTACAGAAGGGGTTAAAACATATTAACCCAAAACATATTGTTTTGGCGCAAGGTCCTCTTCTTATTGGTCCCAGTTGGTATATAATCAATAACAACTTTCAGGTTGTTGTCTGCTTTTAGAATCCCTCAACACAAGGCTCTGATTTTAACTTCTAATCTCTAAGACGTCAGTGGTCGTGGACAGGAGTTCAGGACAAGAACTAAAAATGTGCGGATATAAAAACTCAAAACTTAGCCCTTAATAAGAATCAATGGGTGGCTTTTAACTGGCCCAATAGCCACATTTAAACTTATTGTTCCTAACGTTTTTTTAATTAGTATTTTCTTATTGAATTAATGGCCACCCATAGTCATTATCAAGCCATTTTATGTTACCAAAGATAAAGAGATGAGCACAGTGTTGCACTTATTCTTAATGAATAGAATATGATACAAAAAGGTTTAGGTGCGTTTCTTCCTGTGCTTTGTTTTCTAAAGGATTCTTTGATATAGAAATAGCCGAGTGACCCTCATACGACGATCTTGGCTTCATAGCTTTATTGTAGGAGGAAAGCAATGCTGAAGGACACATTCCATAAACTATATTATTGGTTATTTTCACGCTAATCTTTCTCAATTTCTGGGGGTGACGTCTCTATTAACCAGATTCCATCTCTAAGTGTGCTCCAAAAATGTATTTTGAATAAAGCCAAATGGATGACATTGTTTTTTTTCAAGTGTCCACCAGCCCTTAGCCAGCTTTGCCTCCCACAACATGGCCTTCAGAACATAATGCCAGCGAAATTCACAATTATGCTAATAGAAGGTCTAAGCTAATGAGAACAACATTTATTACATCCTGTGTAGAGCTGTGTTTAATATAGATTTATTGAAGTTGCGTTTCTGATTTGTGTGGCACCAGGTCTTTACGGAACGTTGCTGACCTCACTCGATCCTGACTTAATTTTTGCCTTTCTTCTTCATAATGGTTTCTTTGGGTCCTAAAACTGGAGGGCAATCTGTATCTAAGATGGAACAGATTCCTGCCAGCAGCCTACTCAGCTTTTGTTACGAGTTTACATCCAGTCCTTGTTATGGTCCACAAATATTTTTATGATTGGCGACTTGAAAGAAAGGGCCAAAATTTGTTAGTGGGGGGTCGAAGAAGATGTATGTATGTATCTATAATGATATGAAATTATACCCTCTCAATAGCTATGGAGATTAATGAAATGCTTTCATTGAGATGAGATATCAGATCATTCATGTTTGACTAGATGATGTCAACATAAAAGTTGGTCTACTGTATATTTTCCTCAACACTACTTAAAAACATTGACTCTAATAAATACAGTATAAAAATAGGGGAGTATGTGGTAAAGCACTCTAGAACTATAAATGTTGATACATTTAACACATTCAGACTGGTGTTTTCCTGTTTAACATCCATCAGAAGCATAAATATTGGGGATCCAGTCAGGGCCGGCCGAAGACTTAACGCCGCCTGGGGCGAAGTTTAAAATGGCGGCATTTTAAACTTCGCTGACGCCATTATTCCCCCCCCCGGTACTTACCTTTAAAGAGTCCTGCCGGCGAGTCTCCCTGCTCTGCCACGGTGCCGGTTTGTAATGCTGAGCGCCGGAAATTGACGCCACTTCCGGCGCTCTGCATTACAATCCGGCACAGAGACTGAACAGGGAGACTCGCCGCAGAGGAGAGAGAGAGGGGCGCCGAGCGGGTAAGCGAAAACTACTCGGCGCCCCTCTCTCTCTCCTCCGCTTCAAAACAAACAACCAAAAAAAACGCTTGGGGCAAAGTGCCGCCCCTTCTAAAGTGCCGCCTGGGGCAATTGCCCCAGTCGGCTCCATTGTAGGGCCGGCCCTGGATCCAGTCATACTATATGGCTATGTATTGCTTTGTCCACCACTATGCCAAACTACCTATACTCAGAAATGACTGCTTGATCTACTTTTGATGGGATAAGGCCAGCAATGTCAGCGCAAGTCCAGGAGAACCTGCCGCAAAAATGGGGGAAGATCTTCCTCTTGGCCAACCAGGTCCCTTGGGTTACAATGGAGATCTCTGATCTCCCCAGCTGGCCCATTCGATCTTTAGAAGATTGCATTAAAGGCATTGTGACGAAGTGACTGAATATGGCGTCCTGTCCCGGTGTTCTTCAGTTGAAGATGGTGGTTCTCAAAAGAGGGGTCAACTAGGGCCCGGAGTCAAACAGGCCTAGGGCAGGGTAAATACCCCAATGAGTAGAACCAGGCCAAAGGGGGGCATTCTTTGCTGCAAATAGCTGTAAAATTGGGGGGACTTTACAGGACCAAGGAGGGCTAGGAAGAGGTTGACATCAATCTGTCCATTACTATAACTGATATGTGTAGACAAACATTTTTCTCCAAAGTAACTAATTTTAAAGGAGAAATAGAAAAGACAATGGCCGTATAGTGGACTGGTTGGGCAAAAAAAGTTGTTTAAATTTGACTTTTCTTGTTCATCTTACATTATTCCATACTTTTTTTTAAATGATGACTAATACCATTTAGCTCAAAGATAAGCTATATATATATATTTACTTTGCTGGTAATTTAAAAGACCTGCTAATTAGGCTTGGAAGCAATTGTCTACTTTAATAACATCCGAGTGTTTCAAATACTAAATTGTTATGTTCTCACTTGCTACTTAAATAGAATAATTCATGCATTTATAACTCAGACCTACATGCGTGTTGATAATTCACTCATTGGGAGTAATTGCCATAAAGTCGGCAATGGTTGTTTATTTAGGAGCATATTAGGAGCACTTACTCCCCAGTGCTGTATACAGTAATATACCCCCAGCGCTGTATACAGTAATATAACCCCAGCGCTGTATACAGTAATATAACCCCCAGCGCTGTATACAGTAATATAACCCCCAAGTGCTGTATACAGTAATATAACCCCCAGCGCTGTATACAGTAATATACCCCCAGCGCTGTATACAGTAATATAACCCCCCAGTGCTGTATACAGTAATATAACCCCCCAGCGCTGTATACAGTAATATAACCCCCCAGCGCTGTATACAGTAATATAACCCCCCAGTGCTGTATACAGTAATATAACCCCCAGCGCTGTATACAGTAATATAACCCCCCAGTGCTGTAAACAGTAATATAAACCCCAGCGCTGTATACAGTAATATAACCCCCCAGTGCTGTATACAGTAATATAACCCCCAGCGCTGTATACAGTAATATAACCCCCCAGTGCTGTATACAGTAATATAACCCCCAGCGCTGTATACAGTAATATAACCCCCCAGTGCTGTATACAGTAATATAACCCCCAGCGCTGTATACAGTAATATAACCCCCAGCGCTGTATACAGTAATATAACACCCAGCGCTGTATACAGTAATATAACCCCCCAGCGTTGTATACAGTAATATACCCCCCAGTGCTGTATACAGTAATATAACCCCCAGTGCTGTATACAGTAATATAACCCCCAGCACTGTATATAGTAATATAACCCCCAGCGCTGTATACAGTAATATAACCCCCAGCACTGTATACAGTAATATAACCCCCCAGCACTGTATACAGTAATAGAAGCCCCAGTGCTGTATACAGTAATATAACCCCCCCAGTGCTGTTTACAGTAATATAACCCCCAGCGCTGTATACAGTAATATAACCCCCAGCACTGTATACAGTGATATAACCCACCCACACTGTATACAGTAATATAACCCCCATCGCTGTATACAGTAATATAACCCCCAGCACTGTATACAGTAATATAACCCCCAGCACTGTATAGAGTAATATAACCCCCCAGCGCTGTATACAGTAATATAACCCCCAGCGCTGTATACAGTAATATAACCCCCCAGCGCTGTATACAGTAATATAACCCCCAGCGCTGTATACAGCAATATAACCCCCCAGCGCTGTATACAGTAATATAGCCCCCCAGCGCTGTATACAGTAACAACCCCCCAGCCCTGTATGCAGTAATAACCCCCCCCAGTGCTGTATACAGTAATAACCCCCCAGCGCTGTCTACAGTAATATAACCCCCCAGCACTGTATACAGTAATAACCCCCCAGCGCTGTATACAGTAACAACCCCCAGCGTTGTATACAGTAATATAACCCCTCAGCGCTGTATACAGTAATAACCCCCCAGTACTGTATACAGTAATATAACCCCCCCAGTACTGTATACAGTAGTGTAGGTCGGTGACAAAAACTGGTTTTGTCCCAATAAACTCCCTTTATCTGCAGACCTGGAGGCCGTCGTTGTGATTATTTTGGGTGACTTTCCCGGCTCAAACACCACAATGAGCTGATGCGTTTTGGCAATGGCAAGTCTATTCGTCCATAGACTTTCATTAGTCATAGTGTCAGACTGGTTGATTAAGACTGAGCCATTCTATTGGCAAGGTGTCTAGTAGATTTAAATGGAGAACATTTGTTTGTGCATATTACAGTTAAAAATGCATTTCTTGGATAAATCTCTAAAGACGGGTTTCTTTTCTGCTAAATGTTGGTATGGATATGGTAAAAAAAAAAAATGAAATTGAAGTTTGGGCTGTAAAGGCAGACCTCTGAGATTACAAAAGTGTAGATGTGCTCATACTGGCAATCTCGTAATATTACAGCTAGATTTGATCCTATAAAAAAACGTGAGGCTCTATTTATTAATACTGGAAACTATTTTTACATTTCAAGAAATCGAATAGAAAATCCTGTTCTATAGGTGTCACGCGCCAGGAAAATAACACTGATATGCGTAGAGCAAGAAGCCACCGCAATAAGGGAAAATTATAACTCAATCTGACACACCGAAAAGAAGAAAAAAAAAACCTTTTTATAGGTCATCGTGTCTCTTGGGGCTATTTTACTTATATATCGGCTTGTACCTTGTTATCTAATAGTGTAGAGAAATCAAAAGAGACGGCGACATCAAGACAAACTATCCTTTGTGATCTCGGATAAAAGTATTCCAGATTCGCTCAAATGAATTAAGAGGTTATGAAAACACCTTTAAAGATACATACGGATGTGGCGAGATTTGATTATTGGTCAGGGCCGGAGAGGCGATGTTGAGTTGGCTCTGGCACTTTAAGGCCGGTGGCCGCCTACTGACATAATTGCCGCCGTCGGTTTGAGGCTGGTGGCTGCACGTTACGTTTTATGCTTACGTAGCGTGCACTTGGGCATATCCAGTCAGTGGTCGCTTGCTGGAGTGGCGTATCGGGTATTTATGGAGTTAAGTTGGGCAGCGGCCCACCGGGCATTGGACCCAGGGCCGGCCCGACGATGGAGCCGAGTGGGGCAACTGCTCCAGGCGGCACTTTTGAGGGTGCCGAGTGGTTTTATCTTACCAAGTTGTCAGTACCCGCTCGGCGCCCACCTCTCTCTCTCCTCTGCGAGCCCTCTAGCTCGGTCTCGGTGCCGGCTTGTAATGTTGAGCGCCGGAAGATGACGTCATTTCCGGCGCTCAGCATTACAAGCCGGCACCGTGACCAAGCAGGGAGACTCGCCGCAGGACTGCTGAAAGGTAAGTACGGGGGGGGGTGGCGGATAGAGGAAGTGTAGATAATGGGAGGGAGCGGCATTTTAAACTCCACCCCAGGCGGCATTTTGTCTTGGGCCGGCCCTGATTGGACCAGTTTGCCAGATGGCCAGTCCAAGCCTGATATTGCTTCTTTCTTTTGTACATTTTAAAATGTGATGAATCAGAGCTACTACAAAATGTACAATATATACGAGTGTTATTCTGGTTCTAATACAAGGCTCTCATTTGTGGGAATAAATTATTTAATTATTGGAAATATGAATTGTTTAATTTGCATTTTTTTAAATATTTTTTTTTGGTATTTTTCTTTACTTTAAAAAAAAAGAAAAAAATCCATCGCCCTTAGATTTTGTTCATTGAGCAATGCAAATAGTAATATGGAAATATTTTAATAAAAATGTTAAAAGTTAAAAATCATCAATATGGTTTTTGTAAATTGGTGCTGGAAAGGTCAGTCTGTGCGAAAAAAAAAAAAAAAAAGGTTTGGAGGAATCCCCTTATTTAAGAAAAAGCGGGTGATTTGTTATTTAAATTGCCATGAATATACTTTGATCTGTAGCTTTGCATGAGAGCACTTGAAGATAAAACAGGAGTTTCTGATTGCTAGATAAACAGCTGCGTTCTCAATGAGTGAATCATATAAAGATACAATGGTCGCAAAAATCATTTTGCTGTGATTATCTTTGTGAGATTAACAAAAAAAAACAAAAATTCATGATTAATCATTAGAACGCTATACGATGAGTTATATCGGAGGCAACAGTATTTTGCTATCTAATATTATTATATTACTATATTATGCCATCTAATAATATTAATATTATTCAATATTATAAAAATATTTTTAAAAATTCGATATTATTAAAAATGTTATATTATTAAAAATTCGATATTTTCCCCACTACAGTAATATACAATTTAGTTACTTTTTTAAACACTGATTTTCTTGAGTAATCCTAAAATTCTATTTGATTTACGACCCGCAAGTCAGACATCGCTGGTCATGGAAGCAAAGGTGACATCAAAACAATTATATTAACAAAAGAAATGAAGATTAGTTGGCATCATGTTATTTCCGAAGTCTTTAGTGGTAGCCTTAATTAATTAATTAAAGAAAATGGGCATAACAAAGCATTAAAAAAAAAAACACTAAAAATCATAACACAAACATTAAAAAAATCCATATAATTTAAATCATAATTCAAACATAAAAAATCCATTTAATTTAGAAGAAAATTAAATTAATTATTCCCGACAACTGTTTTTTATTATTATTATTATTACTTATTGATTTATATATCTCCATTGTATTCCGCAGCACTGTACAATGATTTATATTCTTTTACAATCCTACAGGTATGACTTCATTCAAGAATAAATCAGACTAGCTTTTCAAACCCAATAAAATGATCTCATATAGGACATAGCAAAGCGTTTTTGTAATCCTTGATCATTATGCTTTGACGGCATTGCGCTAGAAAAAAAAAGATGCCTTATTGCTGATGAAGCAGGAGATTTTGATGCCGTGCTTACACATCGCACTTAGTAAGCAGGAAAACAATGCCTGTGTGTTACAAAGAATTGTTAGAAGAATTAAACTGCATCGCTGGCCATCACCATGATCGCAAAATATGCATTTCAATTTATATAACAGGAGGAATTGGGTTTATTTGTCTATTTTATACCAGTTACGGAATCTTTGTTCTGGTATAAAAGTGTCAGTTCCTGAAGAATCAATACTAGCAATAAATGGTAATATTAACCCCTTAATGACAAAGACCGTACATGTACGGGCTCAAAATGCATTGTTTTCAATGGGTTTAGGGACCGCCCATTGTCCTTAAGGGGTTAAATAAGAGATGAAACAATATAATATCCCTTTATTTGTTCGGAATTAGGATTTTATTGTAGTTTCAAATATTCTGCTCTATCGTCACTATAGTGGCATTGCAAAGAAATTGTGTTCTGCACAAACTTTCTCTCTATAATCCAATCCAATAAACCTATAAGCCAGGCTCTTATCAGAGAAGGTTCAGGCACTATATATATCACTAGTTAATATCGTGATAAGGACCAGGGGGGAATGCTGACGACCATTAACAACACAATTGTTCTTTTGTGGACTAGAAAAGTGAATCGCAAGCAAAATTATTTATATGACTTTATAATGGTTTTTTTTTCAGAGTGCCTTTTATTTTTTTATTTATTTTTTTTTTACTTTTTTTTCTTGGCTTAATAGTGCTTCACTAATATATTTTCCAGTGACCTCTAAGGAACAGCTTAAAAGATTTCCCATAGGCTTTTAGTCTTAGTTTAAGCGTATGCATGATGGAACCTCATAGCAAAGATAAGTATGGTTTGGTGTTTGGTTATTAATAGCCCTCATGAAATATGTAACGTTCCAGGAGAACAAATATGTTAGAAATGCTTAATTGAGAACAGGCAAAGCCTATTAGCTTGCCTAGGAGATGCCCCATCATCTCAAATAAAATGTACCTTGCTTAAAGAGGAGAAAAGTCCATGCGTGACTGATGACAGCCCTGGAGATATGTCTTCTGAGTAGGACAACTGTCAACCAGAGACATTTGGCTTGGTATCTCAAGACATACTTGGATGATAAGAGGATAGCTGAACTTGGAGGGCTGGGATGCCCCCCAAAAAAGGTTTGAAAGAGATCCAAGTAGGCAGAACCTAGGTAGGATATGTTTGGAATCTAGACAATGAGTGTTGTCTATGGTATACTCATAGGTCAATGAGGAATGCATGACGTTTCTGGAGGGACCCTATAGAAATGCGAGGATTCCTTGCATGAGAAAACCAGACACCCCAAAATTACGCCTTTTGACTTTGATGGGTAAATCGATATGTCATGTTCATGGAGCCCCTGCCTCTGTAATGACATAAAAAAGTTTGTCACCAGCACATAGGGCAACCTAGATCTCATACATAATGACTTAATGTGGGAGAGGGGTGATGTCACACACGTCTGACATGATGTAAACAGATCACAAACTAGGTGCCTGTCAAAGCATTAGAAGGAAGTAAGAAGGAATTTTGCTTTCTCCACCTAAATTTAACCCATGAGTAAATAATATGCTAAATAATGTTGGACGTAAATTAATTAAAATTGTACAATAGAAGAAATGTAATTATGTGTTGTGTAGCTTTGCATGCTTGATTCAATAATAGCAATTTACATTTTAGATATTTTTTCATTTCTTGTAAATTGAATAGCATAATTTGTTTCTGCTTACAAAGCAGGAAAAAAAATGTAGCTATTCAGGCGGTAAGTTAGAACATGCCTTGTTTATATTATTTTCTTGGTTCTTATTTACTGCTTTTTACATTTTTAAGCACAAAAGCATTGTTCTTTGTTAAGGGAACGACTGCTTTTTTTTATAAAACTAACTGAATATTTATGAAAATGCGGTTTAGGGTTGTGTTTAGATCATTGTTCAGCTCTCGAGAACAAGTGTGTTATTTATCACACTTCGAACTCTAGAATTGTCTAGAAAATGACCCGTCTTGAAGGGCCATGTTCTATTTGGAGGCATAGGCTTTGGCGGTAGAGCAATTTACAGGGCCTTAACATCCATGGGGCAAGAAGGGTAGCTGCCCCTGTTGTTGTAAGATGAAGGATATGCTTGAGTCCTGGGGACAATGACCCAACACCCCCAATCTCTCTTTGTTCCACTTCTAGAAGTCTATGTGATGTCAACGCATGGAGGGACCTTTTTTAAATCTACACAAACCCCCCAGTTCGCAGTGTTCCCGGCATGACAAGTACGCATGGACATGTATGCACCCTGTTAAAGAGTTACTATTTGGAATCACATCTGGCGCAGGATCTTCTTGTGGAAGGAAACACAAGAAGGTCATCTTGCGCCCCTCTTGCCCCATGAAAGTTACTGTTTGGCAGCATCTCAGGGTGAGGTATTTATTAATTCCCAATGATAAGGATGACTATTTAAATCCATAGTCATGAACACTCATGATCTGAAAGCTGTGTGATGTATCCATGTGTGAATAATCAAAATGAAGCAATATATAGAAAGTGCAAGCTCCTGTAGACCAGGTATCTGTTTGCTGCATGACTATCGCTGGCTGAATCAATGGGTGTTTAAAACGAAGCATACTTTGTATCGATGTAATGTAACAGACGCATGGTACAGAAACAGTTGATGTCAATGTAATAACGTAATTTATGAGATTATTGATTTTTCCAGGCTACGGTTAAGATGAGCAAAAGTACACGGAATCAGGTGGAAAATTTGAACATTCGCACTACATAAAACCAAGCTCGCTCGTTGTGTACTGGAGGTGTACGAGGCATTTCTTAAATGATATATATTGGAATTTAATGATCTTCCGTGTGTGTGTGAGAATAAACTGCCAGGAATCGAATGGTGAATAGGATCTTATTTCAATAACTTTAATTGTAGTGTACTGAAATCGATATTTGAATTGAACTGCTTTTATAGATTTGAATACTTCAATCTGATCCTTCAGCATGATCGATTTGTGATCTGAATCACCGGAGGAGGAATGGATGAAAGTCGGCAAAGCCACCCAAGCGGCGGTAGAAGCACGAGGGTCAGGGATCCCATGCAGGGTACCAGGGATGAGACAAGAGAATGAGCAGATGGTCCAGAGGCCAGGGCAGGTGGCTTCAGGTTGGTTAACAGTAGACGGGCACGGGTCAGGGCAGGCAGCAAGAATCATAGTCAGCAAACGGTCTCCGGACGTCAATAACCCCTAGGCATGCAAATACAAAATGCAAAAGGCACTGAAAATCGGTAGAAGGATACAGTGGATATTTACACACGTCCACCAGGACATTGGAATAATCAATTACTGAAGGGTGTGCTTGGTGCCCTTTTATAGTGTCACCTATTTTGGTTTCCCACACGTTGCCTCTAAGACCTATTCATTTGTACGGGCAAGTGCGCTCAATTGAGGAGGTGACCCGCCATGGGACCTGGCAGGTAGGCCAGGGGTGTCCAGCTGGATCCCTGGACATTAACATTTTTGATTTAATAATCTGGGTCAAATTGAGTAGATTGAATGGAAATCAATCTATTGATGGAAGAAGTCTTTTTTCATAAAGTTTTGGTGAACACTCATTATTTATATGACAAGACTATAATTGACAGACTAAGACAAACCGATACATTAGGTGGAGAGAGCCCTGCTATCAAGCTTACAATCTGGAGGGAATGGGGTGACAAACATAAGGCACAGAGACGGGTGAGAGGTAGTGCAGTGACAGGGATGTTCTAGCAGCTAAAATGGTACGGCTTCTCTGAAGAAGTGGGTTTTGAGAGGTTTCTTGAATGTTGGGAGGGAAGGTGAATGCTAAAGGTTCCTTGGGAGTAGATTCCAGAGATATGGGGCAGCCAGAGTGAAATCTTGTAGAGGGGAAAAGAAAGAGGTGATAAGGGAGGAGGAGAGCCTCAACCCATGGAAAGAACGTAAGGATCCCGTAAGGGAGTATTTGCTATCTATGTAATCTATGTAATTATTGTATATGTTTTAACCCGATCTTATGGGCTGATGTTAGCAGTTAGTCTAAAAACATAATATGAAATGCATAATATGTCTTCCTTATCTGCAGCACTCACAGAGTAGACACTAAAGAGTTGGGAGCATGTATAGAATTTCCGGAACAATCTTGTAACTCTATAGCTTTGGACCATTTTGCAAACCATTTGCATGTTTTTCATGTGATAATCCAGACACACCAGTCTTGACTCGATCCTCTCATTCTGCCGCTAAGACTTGACATTTGACAAATGTTTCAGCTCAAATTACATTCATTTATACAATCTATGGTTCATGTTATTATTCGCGATTCTTTTTAATACAGATATGTTCCAAAATTATGAAGACATTTAAAAAAAAAAAAATTAGAAGCACCCGAGTGTGACTTAATTGTCCTTAATTTGATGTTCTATGGTGGGTAAACAGAAAAGCAATTATGTATCACAACAAATAAGATGAATGCTTGTGATACGAAAACGCATCGATATACGTGTGGTCAGAGGCTCGGGTTGAGTAATTTTCTTAATTTATACCAAGAAATAGGTGGCCAAAGGCCAAAATGAAAATGTATTTGGCTGTCACATTTCTTCTGTAGCTAATCACATGGCAGGCAGAGTGTAGTTATCTTTCTCTTCGGAATGCCGGGGTAGATGGGGCCATTGACAGAAATATAAATTGCAATGACCATCAGGAGATGCTATGAAATCAGACTTGTCATTTCAAATAAAATCAACAAACTCTTGACGTGTAACCTATGCTTGAACATGCAATATATCATTTTGTGCTTCGTAGACTTGCCACCTGACATAAGAGATAAAATGAATCTGATTTGCCAATGTCTGTTTCTATAGTGAGCCATCCAAAATGACATTTCGAAACACTTTGCAATAGCCAGCTGGGAACAAATACGTGCTGTAATTACCGGTCCACTTGGTTAACTGAGGGAGATGGTTAGGGTCTACGGGCTTGCATCGTCTAAGGTCGCGTTGTCTATATATTGGAATCACGATGGTTAGGATTATGAAATGTTTTGACTGATCTACGACGAGTTAAGGCTGCCTCGTCTTTACTCTCGCCGAGGTTTAGTCTGCCTGAGGTTAAATTAGGTTGAATCCATTGCCGTATATACATCTATCACAAGTATCTGAACAGCAATCCTCCCACAGATTGCAAGACACTGACACATTTCATATCATTTTCGGAATCTGGGCCAACATATATCTAATTTATCCTGGTTTTTTTTACATTGGAATCCAAGGATTCCAATGGTTGGTTTTTTAATTACTCGGGATTATCTCCACTAATTAATTCAGCCCAGTATCTTTAGATGGTTTCATGTTGGTTCAGGTCACCTAGTCCTGCCCTAGTGTTGGCCAAGTGACATTATCTTTAGACTAAACATATTTTGGGTCGGGAGGCCATATCTTGAGACTGGTGTAGAATTGGCTATGATCACCACGTTGATAGGTCTAGTTGGCCAATGTCATGTCATCATTTGATTGCTCTTGGGTTGGTGAAGGTCACATCGTCTCAAGTAAAATTACCTTGGCTTATTATTTCTCCTTGAAACATAATGAACATACATTTCTAGTAGTTTGCTTCATAGCATTAAATATCTGAAACTACCGTTCTTTTTTTTTTTTTTTTTTTTTTCTAAGACGATTTTGTATATGTCCTTTGTTCGCATTTAAAGCCTTGGCTCGACCCGATAACTATGACAACAAGAAAATAAATTAAAAACGATGTTCCGAAACAATTTCCAATGTCTAACGCCGTTCGCAAAATCATAGTTGAGCAACAATCAATAGCGTTATTGTTGCAGTTAAGTAAATGTAGGTTATTTGGTTTTGTACTTCGGCAAAGACAAAAAGGTTCCTCTGCTTTGAATGCAAGGGCAGTATTTACAGCATTTGTATTATCAGATGTCTCTCCAGAGAATCCATTTGATCTCCAAACCTAAGCGTTCTGTCATAAACACTTCTCTGAAATATCCTTTTTTTTCAGTGACTGCGCGAGGTTCTAGCACTTACAGCTCTATGCTAACTGCATTATTACCAAAACAAATGACCTATGATTTCTTCAATGTGACCCCCTTGTGACTTCCGTGAATGAAAATGCAGTAATCAACGAATGAAAGATGTTTTAATGCAACTTGCCTAAAATCGTACCAAAGGAAAACTCTAAAACTACTCTTGGAAAATAAAAAATTAAAAATATATATCTATATACGACAATGATATAGTGGACATGCGTTGTGTTATGCTAAAAATGTTCCGTATTATAATCTGAGGCATAGTAAGTAGATATATGGATGGGTGAGATGAAGTGGGCTATAGCTGGAGTCAAATCCAATAACTTGGCTTGGCCTAGCTCATCATCAATGGCTGATATTTGGTCCTTGGCCATGCCCTTATGAATGGTTGAGCAAATACCCACGTTAGGCCAGGCTCTGCTAACTTGTCCTACCTACAGGTTCTACTTTTGGCACAAATTCCAACCAGAATGCTGAGGCCTGGGGAAGTAGTGTTAATAATTTCCAAAGCCCACTTTCTTAACCCCTTAAGGCCTCAAAATGGGCGGTCCCTAAACCCATTGAAAACAAAGCATTTTGAGCCCGTACATGTACGGGCTTTGTCATTAAGGGGTTAAATCATGACCCACACGACGATTCTACTTCCTCAAATGTCGTGTCCATCGCCACTTAAATATTGTGAAACACGTGACATCACTTAAACTAGAAATCAATACCATTTTTGAACAAAAGTTGCCATTTTTAGAACATAGGAGACAAATTTTACCCCACCTACTTCACCACATTTATGAAAGTTATTAACTATTTAGAATCAGAGCACTACTTTACATAAAATTCACTTTTTCTTTCCTTGTGTCGGATTTAGAAATACCTCAGTCTTTATCTTCGGAATTCCACAACAGACCATACACGAAACTAATAAAAAAGCTAGCTATTGATAAAAAATGTAAAGGGCAATATAACCCTGTTTATATTTGATGAATACCAAAAGCTAAACCAGGTAATGAAAGGTTAATAATGTACGAACGCTCTTATGTAACAGACAATAGGCCCATCAAAGCGTTGCTTCTCTATAAAATGACCCGTTCATAAGCGTAATAAGCTAATGAGAACTTTCCTTTTTATGTTTTCTATAAAAAAAGGTGTTAATTGGAACACTTCAAACAAATATTTTCATTGTCCTTGTTGCGTGAGGAGTGTAGCATGTCTAAAAACATGGAATAAGCGCGTGGGTATAATTGTCCGATTAATTCTTTATCTGGCAAATGTCCCAAACATTTTTATTTCTCACCCTGAAATAACTTGTATTTCTTTCACCATATTTTGCAGAGACAAATAGTTTTGTAAATAAATGTAAACGTTTGAACCCCCCCTTATTTTTAACGTCCAACATAAACATATATCACGTTAATTTGCAAAGTTTATAATCCAGAGACAGCTTATTGTCTGTAATCAGGCAACACAATTAAGGGGCATTTATTGGTTAAAATAGTTTGTTGCCATAGCAGCAAGGTATCGGAGGTTTCTGCAATGCTTTTATTGATTTAGCCTGCTAGAGTTTATGTTTTGCCTGGGTACAAAACCATTAGCGTGGGTGTTAGGAGCTTATTGAATGGATCGATATTATATGATAAAAGGAAGATGCGCGTGCAGAGCTCCACCCTCCTCTGAAGAGGAGACAACAATGGAGATGGAGAAGCGAAGAAGGAGCAGTGGAGAAGCAGATGCAGGATCGGAGACAAAATAGTGGAGTAGGAGGGGAGGAAAAGGAAAAGCGAAGAATGAACAGCAGAGAAGAAGAAGGAGAATGAGAGATTGAGCAGCAAAGCAGTGGATGAGGAGGAACGGAAAAGAAAAGAACAGAAGGAGAGGAGAAAAGGCATGGAATTCCTCCTAGTATTCACTTCCTAGTTTTTAAATTCTTATTGCTTATTGGACAGGTTTTTATTAGGTCGAGTTGATCATGAGGAGGCTTAATAACTTATGAGATGAATGTAGTTACCTCCTACTGTTATAACAATATGAATTAATAGTGAATGAAATATGTGTCATTCCAATAAGGATGAACACACTCCTGATTGAAAATAATAAAATATATATATATAAAAAAAATTATATAAAGCAAGTTTGACACACAAACAAATGCTTTATCACAATCAAAAGATATGTTTTATCTTTTATACTTTTTATATATGTTTTATCTTTTTTAACTTTTGTAATAATAAGACATGATAGGGCGGTGGAGATTTGTTGTCTCATAACGTGAATCAAAAATGCCCTACCTTTTCCATTTCATCGATGGGAGGAAAAAAAAAATCCTAATTTTTTGGTTAACTTTCCTTTCCTTTTCCTTTAGCAGACGCTAATTTTCTACAAAGTTTTTTCCAGACCCTGCCAAGTTATATAACTCATTAAGATGAGATTCAGCTAATTATAGGTAAAACAGATTTAACATTCATATATTTGTATCCATGTGCAGTATATCAATTAAATTACCTACACGGGATCCTATTTACGCAGCCTAAAGGATATTGTCAGCTGTGGGGATTTAAATTCTCAGATTATTCCTCCCATATGTTCCACACACACACACACACACACAAAAAACAAAAATGCGCATTACAAAGTCTACACAAAAAATGTAGACCTTAGATAATTTTCTCTTGGTTGCATCTTGGAAGTTTTTTTCCTCTCATTCTCGAGAACGGTTCGTGAAACTGATAGATGAACCCCTTAATGACAACGCCTGTACATGTACGCGCTCAAAATGCATTGTTTTCATTGGGTTTGGGGACCGCCCATTGTCCTTAAGGGGTTAATCTGGGGTTTGTAACAACCCTACCGTACTGATCTCGGGGCGGTGGAATTGCTCCTGTGCAATGGGAAGTTGGTTTAGTCAAATTAGCCATCTGTCTGGGATGGATTTAAACACTGATCTGGTAAATTTTACATTTGAAATGGCCGTTGCTTATTTTGCATTGATCGGTATTCATGAAATGTTTGTAGTGGATTACTTAGAATTTGAATAACTACTGTGGTCTAGAGACTATCCAGAATATACATTCAATATTCCATCCTTTACTTTTTTGCTTTCTGTTCAATATTAGTCAATTATGCATTATGTCTGCAAATATTAGTTTTTTGGGGGGTTTTTGTTTTTACAAACAAAACAAGAAAACCCGGAGAGTTCCTAGATATGGAGATTTCTCCGTATTTAGAACTTTGCTCCAGAATTGCTAATTACGCATAATAAAAAAATGTATTTTTTTTAAAAAAAGAATTTTTAAAAGTAAAAATAATAAAAAAAAAAATTTATTTATTTTTTTTAGCTTTTTTTTGGTTATTATTGAAAATACATCGCCAACGATTGGAGATCTGCGTTCATCGAAGTGATGAACCTATTTGTTATGTTTGAATCTCGGGAATGAGTGCCACAGTTGGCTTCATAGAGCAGATAACAGAGGCTGCCCCGTGAATCTTGTTCCCTTAACATTTATAGTTTTGTGCAAGTTCATCTCTAAAGTTATATTAAGACTTTGAAGTACACTTGGTTATTCCCATGAGTTTATACGTGCTGAATCTGTTTGAGTTTTGGCCAAGATGAGATGTCTGAAGTGCAAGAGAGTGGGAGGGAGAGGAAATTGATGGTGAAGAAAAAAGAATGGAAGGGAAAGGAAAATAGAAGGAAAAGGAAGAGGAAAGGGAAGAAAGGAGAAGGGGAAGGAAAAAGGGAGGTGATGAGAAAAGGGAGAGAAAGGAAACAAAGGGGAAGGGAAGGGAAGGGAAGGGAAGGGAAGGGAAAAGAGAGGAAAGGGAATGGAAAGGGAAAAGGAAGGGAATGAGAAAGGGAAAATGTGTCTAGCCGGTATCTCATCACCTGTTTAATGAACTACCTGCCCGAACTCTGGATCCATTCTTTGTTGGACGCGATTGGTCCATCCTGTGACCAAATCGCCACAACTAAAAGAAAATAACCCGGCTTCATGTCTCTATACATACACACCATGAGAATAGTAAACATCCAGTGGTACGAGCATTATGTTTAAAGGTGCTCTGCGGATCCGGTAGGCTATAATAGTAGGAAAAGAATATGATTTTTGACTTGTTGCCTTCTTTTCTCCCTGCATAAAGCCCCATACCCATTGGGGAACCGAGCGAGGAGTGTGACAGTATGAGAGGGATCCCGCTGGCGTCGCTGCTTGCTGTCACTCACTATACTAATGGGAACGCAGTAAAAAGAATACATTTTAACAGCATAAATGTTTAGACCACTGTGCAGCGACTGCATGATTGTAGTCTTTATAATGGGGTTTGTGAGCTTCTAGAACTTTATAAAACCCTCATGATCTATAACGCTTAGATTATCGAGTTGCTTGTATGTGCTTACACGTGTTTTAGTAGAATGTAAGCCTTAAACCATGTTGAATAGATCATTTTCTTTCCAAACACCTCTGTCTTTGTGTATGAAAAGAGGAAAAGAAAAATCTTATCAAGGATTCTAATGGAATGTCATTATGCAGGGTCATTTCCTGACTATTAATAGAAGAATACCTAGAGCTGCATAGAAGGTCATCAAACACTCCAAGAAGCATTTGCCGCGAGAAGCGAGTTGCACGATTTTTATGACGGCTAAAAATAGTGCAGCGATTTGCCATACATCAGTTTTTTGCCCCAATCTCATGGTGAAGGGGCAGATTTTAGGGTCTTACAGGTTGGAGTTGACTCCTTCCTGTCCTGTAGCTTTTGCTACTAATATGTTATGGTCGAAAGCCTTGCTTGACATGACAAGTCATGGTTTTCTAGAGGATCCCTATTAGATCGATTTGGTAAGTAACTACATGGGATCTTTACGACGGGATATATTTTTTTCTTTGTTAATCAAATTTGTTGTTAATCAAATTTCATTACATTTTCACACAGAAAATAAGGAGAAATGGAAAAAAAAGTGAATAACCAAATACAAACATCATCACATCACAAAACAGGGCCTTTTATTTATTAAGCACTGTGTTAAAACCTTATGGACATTTACTTGAGTTTTGGTAGCTGCAGATTTAATATCTTTACCTATTCTTCCTCCGAGAGCCAAACCTGAAGTAGACTCCTAAGGCAATGGTTGACCTGGTAGAACCAAAGTGGACGGGTGCCTACATGCCAAAAGACTGGTCCGCCATTGCCCACAATCGAGCGTTGTATGTATCCTGTAAGGAGGCCTCACCTGCAAGAACCTCCTTGGAGGAATCTGCATTAGAGAGGGTATCATGAAGGGGTTGATACTAATGGTCTTCGTGCCCTATGAAGGGTGCCCCCAGAGATTGTTGATCTGTTGTATATAATCCTAGACTATAGTAGATGATACATAGCATTCTAGAAGTATAATTCATTCCAAACTCTGGTAAGTGTTCATCGACTTTTGTAGAGAAACATCTATATCTCGTTTCACTTCTCCAAATCTCTTGATGTTCCACTAAAATCACTTTTGATAACGCGCCATCAAAATCCTGCCTAAAGTTACGCATTTCGTACCGTCACCTTCACAGCTACATCTGAGAAGTACAAAATCCAAAATTAATATTTGCGTTAGACTCAATGCATCTAAGCGTACAAATCTAGACAAGATTAGGTAAACTTCAAAAAAGAGGCTAAAGCAATATGTATCTGACCAAATTTGCATTCGTCGCCGGCACATTTTATGTTATTTTGAGCTCCGACCTCATATTTAATGCATAATTGGGATACTAGTAACAAAGACTCAGCAAGAATTTGTTTATTTTGTAGAAACTGTTGTGCAAAGACCTGCACTTTTCCCTTTCGACTTCAAATTAAAAACTCATACTAGTAATCATCCATTACCGCATAGCCTTCGTTGGATGCTGACCACGTTCGTTCAGCAACGAAGCTACGCTCTGCTTACCATCGCCTGTCGATAGAAAATTATATCAAAGTTTTTTTTTTTCTTTTCCTGCTTCGTTTTTTTCTTCTCTTTCCTTTCCTAGCAGACTTTCACCATTTCCACCGTAGAGTCCGCCATTTTAGATCAGACAAGCTAAGATGTTTCCTAGCCATAGGTGGGCAAACTTGGTTAAAGTCTTCTAGGTTTAAATCTTGTGCGCTTGCGGTAATTGCGTATACCTAGTATTTCACCTCTTATCTTTTTTTCTTGATAAAATCAAATAAAGATTGATTCACAAAAAATATATACCGTATTGGCTCGGATATAGGCCGCCCCCGTATATAGGCCGCACCCTAAAACTTTTTCTTTAAAAAAGCACCAAAAAAACATGCTGCCACTCTGTCCCCCCCCCGAGATATGCTGCCACTGTCCTCCCTCCCCGAGATATGCTACCACTGTCCTCCCTCCCCGAGATATGCTGCCACTGTCCTCCCTCCCCGAGATATGCTACCACTGTCCTCCCTCCCCGAGATATGCTACCACTGTCCTCCCTCCCCGAGATATACTACCACTGTCCTCCCTCCCCGAGATATGCTACCACTGTCCTCCCTCCCCGAGATATACTACCACTGTCCCCCCTCCCCGAGATATGCTACCACTGTCCTCCCTCCCCGAGATATACTACCACTGTCCTCCCTCCCCGAGATATGCTACCACTGTCCTCCCTCCCTGAGATATGCTACCACTGTCCTCCCTCCCCGAGATATGCTGCCACTGTCCTCCCTCCCCGAGATATGCTACCACTGTCCTCCCTCCCCGAGATATACTTCCACTGTCCTCCCTCCCCGAGATATGCTACCACTGTCCTCCCTCCCCGAGATATGCTACCACTGTCCTCCCTCCCCGAGATATGCTGCCACTGTCCTCCCTCCCCGAGATATGCTGCCACTGTCCTCCTCCCTCCCCCAAGATATGCTGGCCCTGTCCTCCTCCTCCTCCCCCCCCGAGATTTGCTGCCACTGTCCTCCTCTGCTCCCTCCCACCCCGACTTACCGGAGCAGACTCCCGGGTGTCTTGCGGGGCCGGCGGGGGACATCTACGCTATACGCGTATACAACTTCCGGTGCCGACACATCCGGGGTGGGCAGAGGTAAAACGCATCGTGCGGATGGTCCGCACGATGCGCTTAGACAACCTCCCGTGCCGGCACCCCCCCCCGTGGGAAGTGCTGGCAGGGGAGGCTGTCTGAGCGTATTGGGGAGTAGGATGCAGGTCCTGCTGCTGCGGGGGATCTGTATCCTAACCCCGCCCCGAATATAGGCCGCACCCCCACTTTAAAAGTGCGGCCTATATTCGAGCCAATACGGTATATAATTCTATCTTTTTCTATAGAATTCTATTGATGTCTTAGATCCTTGGGGAAATAATTCCTGATACTAAGTAAGCTTTAAATTAAAAGACCAGAATGTGTTTATTATTATTTAGCTCAAATGTCTTATCATTTTTCTATTCTATAAGCGTTCCAGCTAGAAGCAGAAGAGCAACATAACAAACAACGATTATGCAGTTAAGATTAGTCATTATCCACCATAAATATTAGGGAAAATAGAGGATTTTTAGATTATATATTTTTTTTTTATTATTCACGTCATTCGAAAACAATTTCATGGTTCATTATTTTAAACGCAGACATTTTAAGTAAATTAAATTGCAAGCATAACTTTTTTTATTACCAAACATGCAAACTCTAAATCAGCAAAATAGGAGATTCTAAGAAAATGTTTTTTTTTCCCTTTAAAGGCTTTCCTGCCGGATGGCTTGTAAGCTACATCTTATTAATTAGTTACATCTATCTATTGATCTATCAATCTATCGATCTATCTATCTATCAATCTATCTATCTATCTATTATCTATCTATCTATCTATCTATCTATCTATCTATCTATCTATCTATCTATCTATCTATCTATCTAGATCCAGCCACTGAAAAGAGGGTAGGGGTAGCATACCCAAGTACGTTGCCAAGTATGAATATTACTTAACGTGACGAATTTTCAAGTTACAAATTTTAACCCCTTAAGGACAATGGGGGGTCCCTAAACCCATTGAAAACAACGCATTTTAAGCCCGTACATGTATGGGCTTTGTCATTAAGGGGTTAATGTATCGACTTAGTGCTGAGCTGGCCCTGGCATCATACACAGCAAGTTAACCACAAAGAAATCTTACCCAAACAAAAGGAATATTGACAAAGATCTCCAGATGGCGGTTATCATCACAACAGTGTCTATAATACTCCAACGTGATTATGTGTTTGTGTTATCCATCATGGAATTTTCACTTGGATTAATTGATACATGCATCACCATTCTTACTAAATTTGATAAATGAGACAGACAATACACGTGAAATACAGACATGAAATACAGGAAGTAAGATATTTTAGCGTCATGTTATGTTGATTGGTGCGTAATAAAGAGCTGAAGCGCGTTAGCCTATTTTTTTATAGAGTATTATATAGAATATTATATTATAGAGTGATATAGCTTTATATGTTAAGGGCAGTGTTTTTACCTATTATATTTTCTTTGTTATATTTGAATACTACGTTACATGTTCATTTCAGTAAAAAGAGAGGAAATTAAATAATACTCACCAGTACTAAATTTGTTCCGGAACCACTCTGGATTTGTTGAGTTACAAGGAAGGTGGTCTATGTTAGATTTTTGGGCAAGCTGCAAAAGAAAATCCTGATTCATCTCCTGAGGAAGCCGGTTGTCCGGTGAAACGCGTTGAGAGAGAGGGATATATTGGGAAAGTTCCTGCTGCTGGACGGTGGACTTTCCTGTGCCTGGTTTAAAATCTGATTACCTTGTACACGCTTTTGTACACTTCGTCTGTTCCACAAAGAATTAAAGAATATTTTATGATGAGCGCATTTATGTCCTTGGAAATGTGAGTGCACTACTTACTTGCAGTATTGCAGAAGCCTTATTTGCATACAGAGTTACACTATATTTTTTTAAAATCTTTTTTTCCCTTATGTGGATGTGCGCCTCATTTGGAAGAATTGTGTAGATTATTAAGTGTTGGAGGAACGCTTATTTGGGTGCTGCTGCCTAATTAGGGAAAGTATAACTTATTTATTTACACTAGTGGTGTGTGTTTTCTTTTCTTGTGTTCTTGCTTTTTCTTCTGTCTTCTTTCTTCAATCTTCTTTCCTTTTCCTTTATCCGCTTCTCCATGGACAACTAGACATGGCCTAACGGTGAACAGAGGCTGTCCCCGAGGCTCTATCATGTTGCGGAAGTCCAAAGAGATGCCAGAATGATACAGATAGATTTGCGGAGAAAGACAGGTGCAGGAAAAGCTTTATTATTCTGGCCTCCCGGTGAACTTTGGCAAACGGGCACAGACTCTAGGCACAGCCTGTTCCTCCAAATACAGGACTGACCTGGGCGATCTAGGACACGTGGTCACCCTAGCCAATTGGACTTTTGGCTGGTGTTCTATATGCTCAGTCCAGGCCCGATAGCAACATAGTAATTTTGGGTGAAAAAAGACAAGAGTCTCTCAATTTTAACCTGGCTGTTGATCCAGGAGAAGGCCGAAACCCACCAAAACCAAACATATGAACATTTTTAATATAAATATCAGCTATGGAATTCATATTGAAAAAGTACATTCTTACCTTTTTTAATTATGAATGTATTGAACCTCTCATCTACAGGAGGATACTGCTATAAAAAGCCCCCTGCGAACACGGGGGAGTTTTTAATCTCCGCGCCTCTAAGCTTGAAATCACTGGTTAGTATAGTTTTATATCGTCCGAGCAGCATAATGCTGATGTTATCAGAAACGGGATTTTATCTTCTCCTGCTTACAGGGGGGAAAAAAAGCAAAGCTAACCAGTTTGTAACTCGGAGAACAAACACCGTACCTGAACTAATGCTGATTTGGATGCATCTGAATCATTTTAATGACCCTATAAAATCCCGCGTGTGTCTTGCTTTCAGGCAGAAATAGTGTGGTGCTTGGAAAACTTTCAGCTGTGTTGCAAATATGTATTTCTGCCTTCTAACTTCTAAAGCTGCTTTTCATGCAACTTCAAACACAAACCCGTTGGGGGGGTGCACATTGTTTTTTCTTACATAATTATCAATTATGAAGAAAAAAAAATATTGAATCTATATGCAGTGTTTTTTTTTATCAACATCTATACAACTTTGAAAGAAAACATTAGATAGATTATAATTATATCTTCCTTCCAATTATTATTGGTATAATTCTATTTCTCTTTTTTCTTTGTTCATGTTTCTGCCTTGAACTGTAAACTGGATTATGGTATTATTATTATTATTATTATTATTATTATTGTTGTTGTTGTTGTTTTTGTTAAGAATAATAATAATAATAATAATAATTATTATTATTATTATTATTATTATTATGCATTAATATATTTCATGGATCATTGTGTTATAGAAAAAATGTAAAAATAAAAATAATAATAAAAATAATATTAATAATAATTAATTATTTATTATTATTATTATTACTTATTTTTACATTTTTCTATAACACATTGTTCCATGAAATATATTAATATAATGTGCATTTTTTTCCTGTGGGGACATAGCCTCTATGTTAATGTTATCTTTTAAACTTTGCGGTTGCATCGGGTCTTAAATCTATTCTGCCCGTCTTGAATAGTACTCTGTTTGCTTTTGCCTGTCTAACTATAATTTTGCTCTTACAATCCTTTCAATGTAATCTGAAATCAGAATTTTACAGCCTTACAGTTTGTAAAAAGGCTGATGGGTTGTAGGGTCGTTGCACACGTCTACAGTGGTGGGAAAGGTCATCCTGGAGATGGTTCCACAAGCTCTCGCCTTGTGTTCATATTACAGGTGGGCAAGCACTTTTGCTTACATTCCAAAGCAGGCATAAATAAGTGCTTTCCTTCTCACCGAGACACTGCGAAAAGATCATGTACATCATGATGTTTATGATGAAGAAGACCTTTAAAGAAGGAAGCCCAATGATCGCGTGCATTATGATGTCAGCCAGCAGACATTTGCAGTTTTTCTCTGTGACCCCAAAGGAGTTACAACAAAAAGAAGCAAAATGTACTTTTTGGTCAGCAGAATAATGGATACCTGTAAAATCTCACTGCATTTACTGCAGCTGAACCTTAATTTAACAATGCATTTAATTTTTCCCAACCAAGTGTTGATTCTCCTACTGATTTCGTTGAAGAGGATATATTTTTTTTTTAACTCTGAAAAGTTGTAACTCAACCAAGCCATTCACCTGGTCAAGAAGCTTCTCACCAAGCAGCCCGAGTTACCTCGTGTTAACTGTAAAATAAATAGTCATTTTTAGATGGAAGGAATACAGGTTTCTTGTTTTCTTGTCATCATTAAATGTCGTATTGGATATTTCTGGACGTGACCATAAAAAGGTGCTATTTTGTTCTACTGAAAGATATTAAATGTAGATTAATAATACGACAGTTGGGCGTCCCTTGACTATAAATCTGAAGAAACAATTTGATGATGAACAGCGGTGATTCATATATCTTTAACCCCTTCGTGACAAAGGTTGATTTTACTTTTTGTACCCTTCATGACAATGGCCTTTTTAACATTTCTGCGCTGCTTGTGTTTAGCTGTAATTTTCTTCTTTCCCATTTACTGAACCCACACACATTAGATATTGTTTTTTTCAGGACAAGAAGGGCTTTCTTTAGATGACATTGTTTTGATTGTATCATATTATTTACTACTAAAACAAGTATAAAATATGGTGAAAAATTTAGAAAAAAATGACTTTCTAACTTTTAGTTGAAAAATCTTTTACTCGTCTATAAAAGGTAATGAAAAAACCTGCTAAATAGATTCTACTATTTGTCCTGAGTTTAGAAATACCCAATGTTTTTATGTTTTTTTGCTTTTTTCTACCCATTATGGGGCAATAAGTACAGGTAGCGTTTTGCTATTTCAAAGCCATTTTTTCCAAATCTGGTAATTCTTCCCCCCATGTGCCATTTCGGGTATCTTTGAACCCGGCCAATGCAATTTACCCCATCAAATCATATATTTTTGAAAACTAGACAGCCCAGGGTATTTCAAATGCTAGTATTTTAACTCTTTCCATGCACCATATCTACCACCAGTCTTTGTCAAACTTTGTGGTAGTCATTTTTTTGCATTTGTTTTTCCACACACATTTTACTTCAGGTATGAATTAAAAAGTTCTCGTATATGTCACTATCATAAAACACCCCAATATGTGTTCAGCAACATCTCCTGAGTACAGCGATACCTCACATGAATGATTTTGCCTGGCCGTTTGGGGGCAAAAGGGCCACATTTGGGGCATGCGCATTTTTCAATGTTGAACTTTGGCATTTGGGGATCCACTGCCCATGCCCTATTTGGTACATCTTTGAGCCGGGCCATTTCAGTGTGTCCAACAAAACCATATATTTTTCAAAACTACACACCACAGGGTATTTTAAATGCTGGTATTTTAACTCTTTGCATGCACACATTTTACCACCAGCATGTTTTCAAAGTTTGCAGTAGTATTTTTGTGTGTGTATTTTTCCCACACACACCTACTTTATGTATGAATTTACAGCTCCTGGTATATGCCGCTGTCACACGACACCCCATAATGTGTTCAGCAACATCTCCTGAGCGCAGTGATAACCCACATGCATGGGTTTGTCATTTTTGTGGGAACTAAAAGGCCACATTTGGTACATGTGCATTTTTCTAATTGGAAATTAGATGTGTGGCCATCCTTCCCCCGTGTTAATTGGGACGTTGTTGAACCTGGCCAATTCAATTTACCCCATCAAATCACACCTTTTTTAAAAGTAGACACCCCACGGGCATTTAATATGCCAGTATTTTAACTCTTTCCATGCGAGAATTGTTTTAAGCTAATATGCTAATTTTAGGACTTGCTCACAAAAATATATTTTTTATATATATATTTTATTTTTTTTTGCCTTTTTTTAAATTTTTTTTAACATTTTTTTTCAACTTGGAGGTTCCCTTGATAGTGACATCAGTGGGAAATGATTTTTACATTTTACTAGTTTTTTACTATTTTTTTCTAATTATTATTAATTTTATTTTATTTTTTAATTTATTTTTACTAATCACACTGTGATTAGAAAGCTGGGCTCCATTGACTTGCATGGTGAATGCAGTACCTGTATTCAACCTGCAAGTGGAGCCAAAGTTCTCTAGATGGTCTGGACCATCTAGCGAGCTTTTAAAATTTGTTGGTTCCTGTTACAGGGCAGCGGCCATCTTGCTTGATGGCGAAGATCATCGGCAGCTGCGGCTGTGACCGCTCTCCGGAGCGGTCACAGCCCATCGAAAGGTAAGTGTTTGGTGTCGCTGGATGCCTCCTGATCGAGGCATTCCAGCGACACCATTTAAGTTTAGGAGGCGATCGTCGATCGCCTCCTAAACGCTTTTAAAACGGGCGTCCGCCGCCATACAAAGTATGGCGGATGTTGACGCCCCGTGGAGGGGCCAGAGATGGCCCCTTCGTTCCGATCGCGGCGTTGCTGAATGCCTCGAGGTCGAGGCATTCAGCAACGTTTTTTGGGTGCAGAAAGCGAAAACAGATCGCTTTCTGCACCCGTTTAAAGACGTGCCGGTCCTGGCACGTCAATTGTCGTAAAGCACATGCTTTTCCGTGTCGTGCCAGGACCGGCAATTGTCGTTAAGGGGTTAATGAACTATGACCGACGCGTTCTCAGTCTGTTTCTGCCATTTTCTGTAACAAATCTAGCTTAGTGTAACTCCCACGTGTTTTATGAAAATATATCTTTCATTATTAGCACTCAAGAAAAACGTTAATGCTATACGTTTCATTGAGGTCAGCTAAACAATTTATGTCTTCTTCCCCTTAAAAGATGACTTGATAGAAACCACAAGCATAGTCAAAGATAAACATTTTCATCTTAAGCAAAATGTAAAAAAAATACCCTAAAACGACTATTATTTTATCCTCATTATCAAACTGGATTAATAACTATGAACAGTAGGCTGAGAAGGCGATGGGGGTCATGCGTATTATGGGGGTGACAGCACACCTGGGAACGTTCTGGCTCCGGCTACCCATAGCCCCCCTTACGGGACACAAGTAGGAGGTCCCGCTGATGTCGGTGGCTGAACCCACTGATGCCGGTGGGTCGTCCGGCTGATGTCAGTGGGTGGCCCCACTGACGTTATGGGTGGCCCCGCCCAGATTGTGGGACATGCGCTAAATTTAATGGAGAAGTGGAGTTGGGCATGCCGCAACACTGCTTCCGGGACCCAGGGTTGTACCTTAGTGACCGAGAGACCCGGAGAAGCGGCATTTCACCTGGAGAGTTCCCAGGTATGGGCGGACGTCCTTTGCCACAAAGCCCGGAGGGCCGGTCGCCCTTTTGTGCGAATAGGGCCCTTCGTTTTCTGCTGCTCAATGGACATTCACACAGGCACGAGCCTCCATACACCTTGTATGAAGCAGATGGGCCCCTTAAGACATGGAGCACGGGGACATAATGCCCCAGAGCTCTGTTGGGGGATGGGAAGTGTAGGGGAGGCTAAGGGCAGAGGTTAAATGTTTCTCTGACTACGTAATAGCTTACAAGACAGCGTATTGTGTTTTAGACATGTCTAAGTGAACATCCAACTCTTCTGTAATGTTAATTGCATTTCTTAAACTTTTCTCAAGACTATAGGTGCGCAGTGTTTCCCTGGGAAAAACTATTAGTTTGTTTAATTTGCATACATTTGGGGCTTAATTATAAATTTAGTGGGAATGCTATTAAAAATCTCTTAACTTCTATACCCGCAAACCCATTCCCTGTTTAATTAAACAGTGCAATAACCATACCGGCTTACCGTTATAGGAATTTTCTGCGGTGTTTTTTTTTTTTTTCTTTTTTTTTTCCCTACTATTTGTAAAGGTTTGTGAATCATTATTTATTAGAATGCAAATTGAAAGTGAATTAAAAACAAACGCTACTTTACAACTGTGACCATGGATCTGTAAAGGATTAAAACATAAGGGACAGAATTAATTAAGCGGTTGCCTCCAAAGCAGTAATGGGCTTTATCGTTGAAATTCTGTATTTTCTGTCCAGATGGAGTTAATTAATTTTTAACATGTAAATGGCCCAGGGTTTTCTTTCTTCAATGCTATTACACTGATCTAATCTGACTAGGTGGGAAGAATTTGGCTTTGAGATGCCGCCAGTGTGTCGTCCGTGACCTTTACCTTCTAACCCCGTTGGGTTTTGAAATGCATTTTTAGAGTTACATGGCATAGCTCTCTAAAGATGTTTTTTTAGATTATTTTTTTTTCAAATAACCAAAAAAAAATATTTATATTTCCCTGTGCAGTTCAAGGTTGTCAAGGTAACATAGAATTTAATAAATTTCAATATCACACCTTTTGAAATTGTACTGAGAAAAAGAACCAGTGTCGAAGTTGAAAAATATTCCCACTGGAAAAAAATAACTTTTCACCTCCTTTAGGAGCATTGGTAGATGCGGACGTGCATAGCAACCACCAATTGCCACGTGCTGGTTTGTATATCTGGGAACTCTCTGGGTTTGGGCCGGAGTCTCTGGGTGAGGCTTTGCTCCTCTGGGTCTCCGGGTCAGCTCTCTTTTTTTTGGGCAGGGCGAAAGCATTTGACTAGGTCTAGTCTCCACCCACTTCCCTTCCTACTCCCAGAACATCTATGGCTACCTCTGCCCCACGTGCCGCTAGCCCCACCTCCAGGCCTCACTGGTTCCACCCCTATGCCTCGCTAGCCCCACCCCTCACTTGACTAGTACTTCCCCCACACAAAGCAACTCCCATTCCATATGAATAATATAAAGCTTGGAGGAGAGAAGAGAGAGCGGATGGGATGGAAGCATTTAAATACAAAAAGGCATTTAACAAATTACAGGAGGGAAGTTTTTTTTTTTAAGGGAGGAGAAATGTTACAATGAGAGGCCATTATCTGAAACTAGAGGGTCAGAAGCTTAGATGTAATGTAAGGAAGTTTTACTTTACTGAGAGGGTGGTCAATAAGTGGAACAGCCTCCTAGCAGAGGTGGTAGAGGGTAATACAGTGAGGGTATTAAACATGCATGGGGCAGACATACGGCTCCTGAATATAAGACGAGACCAACGACTGGTTAAGGTTTGAGTCTTTACAGCAGGGGAAACGAGCGGTCTAGATGGGCTGAAGTGGTCTCATCTGTCGTCCAATTCAAAGTTTCTATAATACTTTCCAAGTGTTTTTCCTTCGGGGGGGGGGGAGGCAACCTATCTGACAGATGGGAAATGGGCATTTCTGCATCATAATTATCACCATAAGTAGTTATTCGTAACTCATATGATCTACATACACATTTTAACAAAAACTTTTCTACGTGCTTATAATATGATGTCAGCCTTCAAGCCATTTCCTGTAACCACAACTTTTCACATAAAATATCCATATTTGCTCAAGTGTGACTCCTGCACCGCATATCCATGTCATCATCATCATCATCATCATAAAATACTTAACAATTTTCTCTTTGGAATAACCGATATGGTTGAGAAAGTTACACGACTTGCATTCAATGTTTATATTTTCTTTTTTTTTGGCGTTCTATAAATATTAAATGTAAGCCGTTGTACATATTTAATGTGACCGAAATATATTTCATGCAAGATCGGTCATCACAAGATGAAAAAGAACCAGCTTTTGTTAAGATTACTCTTTTATCCTGTAAATAACAACTGAGAGATAATATTTGGGAGAGAGCTAGGAATTCATCAAAGATGGCCAACATGATATAGATGGATCGTGGATGATTGATAGATAGATAGATAGATAGATAGATAGATAGATAGATAGATAGATAGATAGATGATAGATAGATAGATAATAGATAGATAGATAGATAGATAGATAGATAGATAGATAGATAGATAGATAGATAGATAGATAATAGATAGATGGATAGATAGATAATAGATAGATGGATAGATAGATAGATAGATAGATAGATAGATAGATGATAGATAGATAATAGATAGATAGATAGATAGATAGATAATAGATAGATAGATGATAGATAGATAATAGATAGATAGATAGATAGATGAATAGATCGATAGCTAGATAGATAGATAGATAGATAGATAGATAGATAGATAGATAGATAGATGATAGATAGATAAATGGATAGATAATAGATAGATAGATAGATAGATAGATAGATAGATAGATAGATAGGAATTCATCTCAGAACCCAAAAAGTGGTGGTCAAAAGATTTTCACGACTAGTGGTATAAAAAAAAGCTAACATGAGATGGCACGAATATCCATCATATGACATCATATGACATCATACCATCTAGTTTGGAAAAAGGATCTAAACAATTAAAGGAACATATCCACTGCTAATACCCAGGAAAGAGATAGTTGCTATTCAGTTTACAGATTTATTTCTTCAAATAGGAAAATATTTTCCTATTTTTTTGCCAAAACCCCCTCAAAATGTGTGGAAGGATATTTACTATATTTACTAATATTATTTACTGGATTGGCTGTGATCACTGACTGGTAAGAAGTGTTATTTTATGTTATATGTGTCCTACCCTACTATCTGTGACACCCTATGGTGGGGGGGGCACACGTAGGAGATTAAATTAATAAAAAAAAGTTACTATTCTTATTTTTTAAAATGATTTCAACGTCGCTATAAAAAATGGCCATAAAACTCCGACATCGTTTTGGCCCACAAAACACCGCCAAGACGCACGTGGCCCCCGTAATACCTATAAATCTGGCTGTTGTGCTAATTTGAAGCATTGCGGACAGGACGGACCCCCGCTTCAATTACAACTGCGCCCCTGCGGTCCCTAAAATTACACCTCTGCTTGAAAGGTACTAAAAGATATTTAATCAGAGGACTTCCAATCCGCCAACGTTACCCTGTGACGCGTGAACTCATAATTATGTAGACCTTTTTTTTAAGAGATATATTCCAATTCCAGAGGTAAAGTATAGGCATGAAAGAAGCAGATTTTTTTAACCCCTTAAGGACAATGGGCGGTCCCTAAACCCATTGAAAACAATGCATTTTGAGCCAATTTGAGCTTTGTCATTAAGGGGTTAATATAAAATGGTACTTAGATTCCATTGAATGTGTCCGCTACCAAATTCCTCCCGGTAATTAACAAATATCGCATAACAAAACTGTTAAGAAGAATCTTAGCTTTCGACGTCGGAGAATAGGCAGCGTAGATGTACTTGCTTGAAGAAAAAAAAAAGACTTGATCTAAAGGGAGATTAATAATACATTGTCGTTTCGTAATTAGACTGGGAAGTGATCCAAGATCCCCCCCACCCCCAGTACGCGAGTCTGATTGCGTCAGGTTTGGAAAATGGGTCCGTAAGCACATAAAGACAGTGATTCATCGCACCTGCAACTTCAGCTACATCTATAATACGGGGGACAAAAGCACAGCTAGCGCTACGCTACGCCGATTCAAGATAGAGAGACGGAAGATAAGGTATTAACCCCTTAAGGACAATGGGCGGTCCCAAAACCCATTGAGGACAATGCATTTTGAGCCCGTACATGTACGGGCTTTGTCATTAAGGGGTTAAGAAATATTTTGCATTCCTCCCATACGCGTGTAGGATTAGATTCATGCAGTTCATCTGGTCAGTGCTTAAGTAATGCGGTGGAGTAAATTTTGGAGTGAGCCGCTACAGCTCCAGGTAACTTTTTTCATTTTTTTTTATTTTTTATATTATATGATGACTTCCCAATATATAATATAAGGCAGGGGACGCTTTTTTAATACATTGAAAATGTTGCATAGGGATATGCAGTAAAAACAGAAAAAAGGGAAAAATTAAAATTTTTGTGCTTTTTTTTTTTTAGTAGTTTTTAAATATATTTTCAGAAATATTTTTTTTTCCGACCTTCCTTCAGTCCAATCAAGATATGTTACACGCATCCAACATTCCAGGCCTTTACTGATGACAGGTTACAATGATTTCAAGATATTAAAATAAAAGGGAAAAATGAATTATAATTAATGAAGATAAGTTTAGCTACAAGAAAAAAAAGAAAGAAGAAAGTCAAGGCCAACTAAAATATTCTAAAAACTATTAACCTCTGGGCGGTCCCTAAACCCATTGAAAACAATGCATTTTGAGCCTGTACATGTACGGGCTTTGTCATTAAGGGGTTAAATAGTGATGAAAAACATTTTGGATCGGTTCTCTAAAGGCTGAGTTGACTAGGGTTGAAAGTCAAGACAAATTGCTAAGAACTGCCCAATCTTTTATTTAGCAAAAATCCTAATGACCTCATCGACGTTGATCTCAAGTCTTGATGCCAAAAAATCTAAACTTTTCCATTGTTTATATTTCTAGTATTCTTTTGTAATTAATTAATGATGGTGATGGTGATGATGACTTACAGCAAAGGTCTATTTCATAAATGTATTTTTATTTTAATATTTTTTATTTTCTTTATTATTTTTTTTATTTTTTTTATTTTCCTCAATGTAAATTAGAAAATATAAATAAAAATGATAAAAAAACTGTATTTCCTAAGACATATTAAAGTGATAAAATAACTATTGAAGTTATTCAATCGTTATTTTATCACTTTAATATGTCTTAGGAAATACAGTTTTTTTTATCATTTTTATTTATATTTTCTAATTTACATTGAGGAAAATAAAAAAAAATAAAAAAAAATAAAGAAAATAAAAAATTGAAGGAATTCAGAGCATAACACAGAACAGGTAAATGCTAGAAAATTGCCTTGTGCCCTTTTTATTCCTTATTTATTATTTTGTAATTACTTCTGAGAGTTAGATTTCCAGGTAGTACTTAATCCTTCTATTCAAAGCCCGATCAAGCAAAAGGGAAATGAGCAACGATGAATATCACTTTAGTTGCACTGAATTAAAATCCATAACACATGGAAGGATGAGTTTTATGATCCGTGTAACACTGCTATTATATTTAAAATGGGTACCTAAATATAGCACACACTATGCTGGTTACTATTTGAATGCCTTAATATATAACCGTATTGGTAAATTTGTTTGTTGAGCTTTTATCTAATCTGGTTGGATTACATTTTAAATTTAGTTTTATTTGCCTGCTTGAGCGGCGGCCCCCCTTACCATTTGTTTCTGTAAATCCAAATTGGCGCCTATTGTACAGCGCTGAAGAATATGATGGTTTTATCTAAATCAATGAATAATAATTCATGTAATAATAACAATATATAAATATATATATATATATATAAACATATAAATATAAAAATACGATTATTTATTTATTTATATCTATTTTCTGGTCCAGTTCCCTGTAGCTGTGGGTAGCATAAGTATGTGTATAAAATTAACAGGGGGGGGGGGGGTTTGTTGTTGAAAAAATATGAAAAAAACAGCATTTTTAACAAAATCGTATACTTCATCTTAGTATGCATACAAACTTGTAACATTAATATACTGCTGAGTTGCCTTGTTTGAGTCAGTGAATGAGAAGAGTTCGGCCTGATCCCTTTTCTTCTCTTTTCATTTCATCTTTTACCAACATGCTGTTCTCCTCATCACCCCTTACCTTACGTATCTTTAACCCCTTAAGGACAATGGGCGGTCCCTAAACCCATTGAAAACAATGCATTTTGAGCCCGTACAGGTACGGGCTTTGTCATTAAGGGGTTAAATCCAGGAGAGATGAAAAGGTCAGCGAGAAGATTACATCCCAAAAAGGCGGTAGAATGCCAAATGTTCCCAGTCATCATCGCTGACCTGGACACACATCGAACCTTTCTACTTTCCTTCTTGCAGTCATATTATTCAACCATTTACTGTATTTGATGCACGGCTGAAATAAAATGGTGGAAATATAACATGGGGAATATATCAGGCTTGTAAAAAGGTATGGCCAATAGATTCAGTCCATTCCATTTAGGCGACAATATGATTAGTGAGGTTCTGCCTTCAATGAGGTCCTTTGGGCCTATCAACGGGTGTCAACAATACTAGGCTCAATGATGCAACCCACTAACCAAAGAAGGGGTAGATATTGAGTGCTGTATATCTAATACTCCAAAACTTTCAGTGTAGCCCTACAAGTACCCAGTTTGTCCATGTGTTTACCAGTGTATTTTTAACCCCTTAGTGACAAAGCCTATACATGTACGGGCTCAAAATGCATTGTTTTCAATGGGTTTGAAAAAGGGTTATTGTAAATACAGTTCAATTTATGTTATTCTCTGGTTTCATTCCCCACTAAACATTAGAACATAACTCCCTCTGCTGTGAACTTTCAATAACCTCTAAAGTTGACATTAATATTTTGTACTGGGTCAACAAACAAAAACATGTAATGTTACATAGGCTTTCAGAGGAATCTTCGTGTGGAAACGATATCAACTTTAACTAAATACTTCATCAACTGGATAATAAGTCAATAGCTTGACCCAACTTGAGAAGAGACCTTCAATGCCCAACATGTCCGTACTCAACTTGCTCTTTGCATTCTCTAGTAGGGTGGTGTTGAGTTAATTCAATAGAGTAACTCAGTAGATGACTCAGACCTCAGAAAATTGACCGGTTGATTGACACCACTTTTATCCTCATCAAATCCGACATTCAATGTGTTAACATAAATATACAATACTACGCAGAACATTGTTAAAAAATAATAATTTGAGCTGATTGAAGTCGTAGCCTTTTGAAATGTTCTACTAAATCTATGTTTGGTAGTACACATTTTTACATCAGCGCTAATCAGAAGAAAATAGCATTATTCCGTATAGCAGAAAAAAAAGGAAATTCTTTATTATCTGTGTACAGGGCCATGAAATATCAGAGCGAAAGGCACACTCCTCTGCAGTTAGAGCAAATGGCGCGTTTTGTAGCTCTGTTGGGAATCCACACCGTAAAAGATTGGCATCAATAATTTTAACATTATGCTGTCATCTCTTAAAGAAATCATTGGGCTGTGAATTTAAATTAGCATTTGGCTGATAAAATACTGCAAAATATGATCCTTAATATGGACAAAGACACATTTAATATGCTCGTCCTACAATACAGCGCTCAATAATTCATTCAAATCATTGGCACCAGTAAAGAGGTCATTTTTTTTTTTTATGAAACAAATCTATGATTTGATTTATGATTTGCAGGCTTGGTGGTTTTTATTATACTTTGGTGTTAGTTGTTATAAAGTACAATGGACTGTTGTGAAGACTTGCTTGCTGCGTGCAGCCATTGAACTACAGCCTTGATTTTTCGTACAGAGAGAAGATACGTCATCGATAAACGGCATGCCATTGGTGACTGTTAAAAATATTAAATATTGCCTCGTTAGGAAAGACTTAAAAATGATGTTATTTGTAGTTGTATTTTTAATTAGTTATTATAAAAAACTAATTTTTATCAAACAATTGTTTATTTTTTTTTAATAATCTTTTCCTGTGTCGTGTCAGGAAGAGTTTGAGATCCTAACATTTTTCTTTCTTTTTTTTAGCTGGAACATTTAATGACCAAAAAAAAAAGGTGTTACTTGGTCAAAGCTAAAACGACCTTTATGTCATCTCTGTCCTAACTTTACAGTGGCGCATGAGCATGTCTTGCGTAAAATAGGTGACAAATTCGACTTAACTGCTAGAGGACTGTTATTGTAGGGTACGTTTCAACAAATGGTCCTGTAAGGTTGTCTAGGTTTAGAACCGGTCTGTAAATGGTTCTTGTGCTCTTTCCATGCTTCATTTATGAGTTCAATGAGTGCTAGTGTATTTCGGACCATGTGGATTGATCTTCTTGGGTAGTTATGTGTACAGAATATGTGCGTAGACTGCTCTGCTGGTGGGTCGCTGGGCAAGCTTTCATCTTACCGCTTGTTGGGGGTCTGTTGTAGCTTTCCCACGTAACCTTATTCCAGTATTTCGCATTGCCTGCGCTAATACTTAAGCAACTAGCCATTATTGGGTAAAAACTAAAAAAATGTAATACTCAAGAAATGACTGGTAGGCCACAATTCTCAGGTTTAAAAGATAATTAGAAGTTCCCCTTGCTTGTTGTGTAGATTCTGATTTGTAGCATGTGCATCTCATGTGTCATTTCATTGTAGGCTTGGAGACTTTTTGAATATCTCCATTCATTCTTTCTAGCCAGTCCCTGGTGAGAAAAAAGTGTCGAAAAACGTGGTATGAAATCTAAAATCAATGTAAGCTCTATAATTGTTATTCCGGATTTCCAACCCCGAAGTACTGGCGAGTTAAGAAGAAGGTTTCATATCATGAGAATGGCTTGGACTATACACAGGACGGATGGCTGATGGGGTTAATGCAGTTCAAGGACTGTAGGGTGTCTACCCATCATAAAAAGTCTTTGCCATAATGCATTGAGATAGCTTTACCTGCTAATAATAAAAATATGAGCATGCACAAAAATTTATTTAGAATGTATGAACAGTAGACACAGTGTTAAAGATTATTCTTCAAGCCTTGCGATATTCTTTGGAAGAAATGATGAAAAGGATGACACCAAAATGACAGGTTAAATTTCAGTTGTTAAGAGTTCTATCATTTCATGTTCAATGTCCGGACATAATTATTACAGTACGTGGAATTATACTGGGGATAGAGCCGGTTAAAGAAGATACTACCTTCAGGCAACAATGAGTAATGATGACAAATATAGATTTTTGCAGTCAAAGAAACAAAACAAGGAAGAAACAGTAAAATAAATAAAAATCTAAACACAAAGAGCTAAAGAGAAATAAACATACTGAAACAACTGAAAAAAAAATAGAAAAGATGGATAGAAAATTGTTATGCAAAATAAATTTTCCTCTATTTGAGGGATCCAACAACCCTAGATTTTTTTCCCCATGAGGCCTGAGGCTCTTGATAAAAAAAAATAAAAATAACCAGTGGTCCAAAGTGATAAAGCCACAGTGGATATCAGGTCCGCAATCTTCTCCTTCAAGGTTGCAATCCCCATGGTGGATATTCAGCCCCTACATTACCCCTCTGATCGAAACCAAGAGAGGGATGGATCTTTAAGGGACCCCTCTGAAGAAGGGAAGTGTCCAAGGGGGGAATGGCAGCCAGAAGACACTTCTCACCCTATCAAAAATTCGGTGTTTTCAGGGACTCAGCTCCACTGTGGTATTTTTCTGTGTATATTAGTATATATTCGGGGCAAAATTCCACACGTGCACAGAAGCGACTAAAAAAGGTGTTTGGGAAACGTGATTTAGTGCTGCGTTACCAGCCTTTGGACGGTAATTTTAAAATTGTGGAGAAGACTGGTGGAGGGGGTGGCTTGTACTGTAGGGTACAGGGTGGTTGTCTATTCTTGGTGGTGTTTTTTTGGATGTTCTCTCGAATTGCAGTAGCGAGTTACAAGCTTTTGGCTCACTTGTGGCTAAATGGACAACAACAGCGCCCATCATTCTATACTACAGATGGCTCCTTTAGGGATATATTGCAGGCCTCTTCTATCTTCCCTAAAATATCTGGAACTAGGTTTAGGAACCTAGTAAAAATATATAAAATTATATCAAATTGAAGTTTGGTGCAGTTAATGCCTTCCATTAGTAGACTTTTGTACCCATCCCATGTGGGATAGAGCATAAAAAAAAAACAAGGTCTTCTTAATGTCAGCAATGGAATGAATAGAAGGATTACTGTAAGTACCGCAGCTGATTGTTAACCACTTCAAATAGAGTCTTACACAATACTGGAAGAAGTGAAACAAGACACTCCGGTTGACTGTATTGAACAATGCGGTTAATAGCCATACACCCATGGCTTTCTGTTCTCCTCTAGAGAAGGTACTTAATTCATCTCTTTACTTGGATCAGACTTTGTGGTTATCTTTGCAACGTCGCCCATTGTCCGATTCTATTACAATGCGCTGATCGTGACACTAATAAGATTAACTATAAACCATTAGAAGTATCCATGCATTGCAGAGCCTTACACTCCTAGAGGGATCTTTTAAGCAATTAAAAAAAAATCTTGCGTAATAGAACATCAATAATATTGTATTGGAGATGTAATATTTCCTATACATTGCATTATTAATTAAAGAAAAAATTCAGCCACTGTAAGTAAACGAATGCGCACAAATTGACATGAATTACTAAACTAAAGACACATTTAGAAAGAAAAAAAAGAACAGTACAGAAACAGGTAGCCAAGAGCAGAAATCATATACTGTAGGGAGCCGTATTATTTTGTTGATTAAAATCTAGCAATTTCTGTTTTCCGCATCGTGTATTTGGAATTCATTCTAGGAAAAAAGCTGATTATGTACAAGCGAAATAAGAAAAAAGAAAAAAAAAATGAAAGCGGAATAACCTTTATGAAGGTCTTTGTTCGAAAACACGTGTACTCTGCAGTTTGAGACCTTGGGTTAATTGAGATCTGTGTTTTTGACCTTATTTAATTTCTGATTTTTAGTCATTTATATAAATGATGGCACTTAACTTATATACTTATAGCATTAAAAAAAATTATGTTTTTTTACTTACTATGACACAAAATAAATTGCAGACAAAATAGATTGTATAAGCTGAAGAGGACAGGAAATCCTATTCTATAAGTCTTTCCTTGGCAATGGTTAATTATATAGCTAATTTACGATTGGTCCGTGCTAGCTCCACCTCTGCCGGAAGCCACTCCCTCCAGAACTCTGGGTAACCTATCCTGAGAAGTTTTCTTATATACGAGCTTGCCATCACATAGTTAATGTCACTGATTACTTTTTTCGGGACCCATTTTTGTCTGGTTGATTCAGTCAATAAAGGAGCCCACTGTTATTTATTTGGCGCATCTCATTAATTATTTTATTAGTTCTTTGCCATTTTTTTCCCTAGAATTGGGAAAGTCGATGCAAACTACTACCAGTTCCTAGATCCCTGCTCAATATTAGGGCGAGGAGCACCAGTAATGCAAAAACAACAAAAGAGAAAAGGTCTAGGACCTCTGTAACAAATATTTAATTGACAAATATTAACTATAAATACCAGAATATGTGGAAATAGGACAAAGACAATCATTGCAAAGAATGGCACGGAATAAAATAAAAACACTTATTATCTCTAGTAGTACTCATATTGTAGAAGATGAAAATGAATACTTTCAAGAGGGAATCCTTCTAACTTTTTTTTAAAATATAACCGGCGCAAACTGGTTCATGGTCAAATGAAGAAAATAAAAAAGTGAAGTTCAAAAAGCATCCACGTAGAGCCATCCTCACCGTCTCCGCAGAGATCCAACACACAGAATCGCTTTTATGCGCAGATGACTGACTTGCCCACACCTCCGCAATATTAGTAGAGATGGGGCAAGGAGTGTTACCATCCGCTTTCTTAATTCATGTATTTCCTACGTTACCCTGCGGCTCTACACGATGGCTGTTCCTAATATGATGAACTACAGGTTGGTTAGCTGGGACTAAAGGTAGGAGTTTGTGAACACATTGGTGATTACCTAAACTTTACGTGTTCTTGATTAATATGTACGTAATAGAGGTTATGTACAATCGTAAACAGGTCATCCTGTTAGTAACCTACTCCGATTTCCGAAAACCTTTATATACTAATAATAAAAAAATAAAAATAATAATAATAATAATAAAAATGACATCATTATTAATAATACTATTATTATTCATAATATTATTATTCATAATAATTCATTATTAATTAAGATAGCAACCTCACAAATGAGATTACAATGCAAGACTAATTATAATAAAAATAAATAATTATATTATATTAATATTATATGTATGTATATATTGTATATAGTTTATAGTTATTATTACATGTATTATTATTCATTTATTTATATAGAGTGCCGCCATATTCTGCAGCACTGTACAAAGAGGGCCCTGCTCAAACAAGCAAATAAAACTAAATTGAAGATGTAAGGGATAGTATAACATTTACCTGTGTGTACCATGTGCCGAAATGTTACGTACAACATTTGAGATGGTGCTTCCACTTTCATATGAAGAGACTTCCTTGGCGGAATCAAGATGAGGGGCAGGTCTAGCCACCGCTAGATTTAAAGGGGGACAGGAAGTAGGCAGAACCTGGGCAGGAAGTTGGCGTGACCACCATACCCCTACCCAGAGACTGAACATAGTAATACAAGGGGGGGGGAGACCCAGCATGTTTTCAGGAATGATCATTCATAAAATGACACTAATTATTTATAGTTTTAGATAATTGTATGCACATAGCACATGTGCCAAGGGAGAGTATTAAAACGTTGCTTCATAAAACTTCAGCTTGATAAAGAAAATATATTTTTAATATCAATTGCGTGACTCAGTAGAATGCTATTTATTTTTAAATTATATTGAAGGTAACTAATGTGCTCCTGCACCATTTCCATGCATATTTTACTTGCATTCAACATCATTTATTTAGGGACTGCATTAGTACAAACCTCTATGCGCATTGTGGTAAGAAATCAATCCATACATTATGCTACATTATATTATGTGGGTTCGCGAACATTCAACTCGGCAACCCCTCCTGTTTAACTATAAGTGTTACTAAACCTAGTACTTATTTCCTTTAAAAATGGAAATTTCCATTAAAAACAAAAACATCTTTTTCATTAAACTAACATGTTTAGATTGACTAAAACTACAAATTATTTTTGTAAGTACCTGTATTTTGTAATATACGTCATTTGAAATGTAAAATGTTGTTAATACGCTTTATGATTTTATAAATACCTAGTAATTTAAAAAAAAAAAAAAAAAATACTTACCACTACTAAAAATCAGGAAAACCTTTTAGCAAGTTGCTCCAGACATAACACATTGAACCAAAGTTGTTAGATTTTTTTTTAAGAAATATGTCTTTTTTTCTTATTTAATTTCTTATTTAATGGTTTTAAATCATGCAAAGTTTCCAAAGGCTTCAACAAACATGACACAACTGATTCTATACGTTACCATAACAACACACATTATAACGATTAACACAATATTTATTTTTCATGTTTAGAGAATGCGATGTATGCAACTCAAAGGCCCGTCATCTTATTTTCGTTATCTCCTAAAAATTGTATTCTTCATTGAGAGGATCTTATGAATGAAAGGTGTACTGCGTATTCTCAATAAACATTAAGAAAAGTAATTGTCCTCGCAGAACTTCAAAAATAGAGGGGGTGGAAAACAAGCAGAAGGAAAATTATGTTTCAGCATGATCGTGTTTTTAAAGCAGATGGTCTATCCATATTTCTTTGAAGTTGTCTTCATCTTTCTACTTGAATTGAGAATAATTGTCCCTTTATCGCTTATGAGACACTATTTATCGTCTCCTTACTTAAGCTCTGAATTTATCAGCTTAGCTGTGAACTCATAAGGGTGGCATCTTCCAAGAGACAAAAAAAAATCCTTAAAAATGAAAGGAAAATGAAACAAGGCAATGTACATTGGGAATTGAGTTACTTCCGAAACTGGGACCAATCTCTATATCTTGGGGTATAGTCTTCACTGATTTAAGTGGACATTCTCCTGGCACCGGTGATGTATTTATCACTTGAATTTTTATTGATTTTTCACAACAAACAAAAGAAAAGGCATGGACAAAAACAAAAGAGAAGACGGTACCGAAATCAGTAAACATCAGACCAATACAGTACAACGTACCACCGAGCGGAGTAACAGAACCCGGCCAGGTAGCAAGGAAAACGTAGCGCTATACAAATACATAGTCGATGATCAAAGGAGCAACAGAAAATGCAATAAACATCAAAGCAGCCAGACACACGAAAGGAGTATACAGTCGGTGGCAAGCTGCATCGGAATAAGGACCTCGTATGACCTGTCCATGAAAGGGAGGGACAGGGGAAAACAGGAGAGAAGGGAAGGGAGGGAGCAGAAAGGAAAAAGAAAGAAAAGAAAAGAGAGAGAAGAGCCTAAAACGAACGAACAGCCTTCAAGCTCCATGGAGTACGCATGTCATGGAGCATAAAACCAGGAGGGGTACCACGAAAAAAGGTAAGATAGAAATCATCCTACCTATCCCAAGTAGCCTGGAAAACATGAGAGGTACCCAAGGCCGAGTGGGCCATACATTCGTACGTACGGGTAGTGGCTACAGAGTAGAGCACCTCACGTATGGAAGGAGGCGTAGGGTTCTTCCACTTCCTAGCAATACAACTCTTAGCAGGCAGGAGGAGATGCATGAGGAGTTTATGACACGGTGAATCTAGGTCAGAAGGGAGCATGTCTAGGAGGGCGACCGAGACAGAGGAGACAATAGAAACCGGGAGCAGATGATTAATGAGTGCAAAAACTTCAGACCAAAAAGTAGACAACTGAGGACAGTCCCACCATATATGAGCCATCGTCCCCCTGTGGCCACACAATCTCCAGCACAAAGGGGAGGTAGATGGAAAAATCTTGGAGAGCTTGGCAGGGACATAATACCAGCGAAATATGACTTTACGATCTGTTTCAAAATGGGTAGCATTTCTGGATACACCACGAATCTGATCTAAGGCCGTATACCAATCCTGAACAGCAAAGGAATACTGAAGCTCTTTTTCCTAAGCCTCCATATACGGAAGCTTACTATCGGGTGCACAGTCCAGCAGAGCAGCATAGCAGACGGAGATAGCATGCGGGACAACAGGAGCCTGAAGGCAAAGCTTGACAACAGGAGGCATGGAGGCCGTAGACAGGGAACCGGTGATGTATTTAAGTTGGGCACTGCCCTAGGTTTGACCCAGAACGGCACCTGTAGCACTGCGGTCGTTGTCCTGTAACCTAACTCTGGTTGGTTGAGGACATTAAATGCCACTTGGTTGGGCACTGCCTTAGGTCTGAGCCAGTGCATTACCCTGAGGTCGCTGTCCTCTGTCTACACAAGGGTGAGTGGGTCAGGTGAGGATAGTGTAAAGGCTCTGCCAGCTAGGGCAATTTCCCCCCAGTTCTACAGCTGAGCGGCTGCTGCAATCCTTTAACCCACCATCCTAGGGCTCTTTACCCCCTCCCAAAGAAAACTAATCAAGACTGATCACTAGCTCCAATAGCAACAAGGAGAGAAGACAAGTGACCTTTAGATGTTGTTTTAACAATTCAAGACTAAACACATGGAAATATGTGGATTCTAATATTAGCATTGTCAAACTCATGAAGCATGTGTCCTAAAATAATATGGATCGAGCAACAGTGTGTGTAATATCATCACTGCAGTGTTCCAAGCTCCATCATAGACAGGCCCAGTCATCAACCATATAGTGCCTCAGGCAAGAAGCCCTTTTGTTGCCTCTACACACATGCCATGTCTATACACTGTGAATGCTAATGTGTGCATAGATCTCTTGTGCATATCCCAATGTATTGTGGTGGCTTCTGTTGCACCCTTGTCAGGTACCAGACCAGATGGATGGCGGTCTGACAGGTGCCAGTCATCAGGGGGATGAGAGGTGGCACATACAGCCTGTTAAAGGGGCAGAGGAGGTACAGACAGGCTCTTTAGAAGGGCAGAGGTGACACAGGCAGGCTGTTTTAGGGGCAGAGGCCTACCACGTTGATGTCTGGCTCAGTATATAGTGATAGGAGTTATGCTGTACCACCATCAATGTCTGACTCAGTATATAGTGATGGGAGTTATGCTGTACCATATCTGTTCAATAAATGTTATTTATTTAAACTTATTTAATTTATTTGTAAGTTAGTAATTTATTTTTTCAAAATTTTCTTCAACTTGATATACAATTTACATATTTTTCATCAGTGTGGGGGGTGCCACATGCAAGATCTGCCACAGGTGCCAATTACTCTAGGTACGCCCCTGCTTCTACACATTAGCATCTTTCTTGAGGTGACTGCCGGTGTAACCCCCAGGCAGCTGCCTGAATCATTTGGCATTAAGAGTGGCCCTGATCATCGGTAGGAGAGTATACACGCTTAACATCAAGGCAAGTAAAAAGAAAGATTTAAAAGGTGGAGGTTCCCCTTTAACAAAGTTGATTCAACATTACTAGTCTTTCCTGACAAAGCACCAGACATACAACGTGTTTTGTGTTATAAGAATCACAACATATTTGTGTCAGTACTAGTCCGATGTCACCTTTTAATTACACACTCCCTCCCAGGGCTAAGCATTGGAATGTTTCTTATTTTGCGTGGCGGAGACCTTTTATTCCAGGAAATTGTATCTGTCAACACATTCCTGTTAGAGTTTCACAGTGTAGTATATCCACTTGTAATAGTAAGGTCTGTAAAATTGTGCAAAGTAATCACAATGCTGAACTTTAATTACTTTGCTTAAAAGGTTAGTAATGTTTTCATATAAACATCTTAAAATAATCCAACAAAGCAATATTGAAATATATGGATAAAAGTCATGGAACTTGGTTAAATTTTTCTTATACAGAGAATAGAAGCTGACGGAATGAATGGAATGAGAACACACCTCATCTTGCGCCACCTGGGTCAGCTGCCCCTTATTACCCCATGGAAGTTACAGCTCTACGAAACCTACCCCAATACCGTCATTGGGTGTTTGTGCTGGCATCATGGGAAACATCACCATTAAAAAGGAAAAAGGTCAGGGAGTGGGGCGTGACAAGACCCCGCTCCCGCAACACGTTAGATTCGGATGTGGACCTGGAGAACCAGAGAAGCAGCCCTTCTCCCTGAGTTCTCCGGGTCCAACCTGGAGGGTTCCTAGGCATGGCCCTATTTGAACGTCAAGTCTGTTTAATGAGGGCTCAGCTCCACAAGAAGAGATCAGCGCTTAAGCTTGCGAGAGCAGAGCCCCCTTCTCCTTTTGTACCAATATGTCTTATCATGTGTTACCATTATTGTTCATTTTACATTGTATTTGTTAAATATTTTCACCGTCCCCTATTGTGAAAGCACTACAGAAGCTGCTGGTATAATATAAATACATGAGATGTGCTTTATTAGATGGATGGGAGTGCGGAGTGCGTGGGGGGGGGGAGCTCATCAGACACCATATCTAAGGAGGAGTATTCCTAGCCATTTCAGTGCTTGTTTGCTAATATTTCAGCCGCGTTAATGTCAGGATGAGCAGAAAGCAGAGCAGTAATCTGAGCGCTCTGTGTAATGGACAGTGGGATCTGGCAATGACTATTCCCTAACATAGACTGCTTACGTGAATCAGTCGCAGCTGCTTCATAGACGCAAACCTTCTAAATTAGCCAATTACAAAGCCGTAATCTGCCCTGCTTGCATTTTTTTTTTAGGATGTGGCTAATAAAGAAGACAAAATACAACCCAGATAGTACAAGGAGAAAAAAAATTGCAGAACAGACAAAAATTGGTTACATTAGCCGATCTCCTGGGTACAAAGACATCTACCGGATGCATGAAAACCCAGCAAAAGAATTAGAGCGATATTATACTCATGAAATCCAAATACATGGGGTTATTCGTTTTTGGCTAAAAACACCGATTTTTTTGTATCGGATTATATATATATATATATATATATATATATATATATATATATATATGCATATATATTGAGTTTGTAGTAACTCCAAGATCAAAAGATAAAAAAAATCATTAAAATATTTCATTATTATATGTTGTAATTTATATTCTAAATTTTAGTAACTTTTGTAAATATATAAATAGGATAACCGATTAACAATAACAAAACAAATAAAAAAAAAACATACCTCCCAACTTCTACCCTCGGCGAATCAGGAAGGCAGGGGGCAGAGCAAAGGAAGTAACTCTACCGTGCTCAATTTTGCACATGCTCAGTTTGCACTCTCCGCGGTCTCGATTCCGACTGTCCCACCGAGCTCTACCCTTGGACAAAGTACTCAAAATTAAATGTTTTAATTGAATTAAATGGCCCCAACCGGCCATCAGCACCATGGAGAGCTGTGCCTAGTATTTGAAGAATGCAAATTAGGGTTACTTTAATGTGGGGGTGTCTGGGTCACTAGGCTGTCCCTTTAAAGTCACATTTAAGGTTAAAAAAAAAAATAGTTGGAAAGAGTTGTTCGAGAGATATCTTCTCTACTGACCTTATTTGAGCCAAAAAAAATGAGGATCCCTAAAAACGGACATTTATGTTCTTGTTCTGGTAATCACTGCAACTTATAAACAAAACGATGTCGAAAACACAGCCATTTGGTCCGGCGTGAATACAGAGTACATAATGGTATGTTTATTGCAGAAAATGATGATGGCAGGGGCCGCGTAGATAACAGTGTATTATATTTCTGAACCGGCCCTGCGACTACAGCTGTCACCGAGGAAGCAAACACTTACAAAGTGCACCTGTAAACACTTTAGGGAGATTAGTTTAGGAATGTATCTTAGATTGCGCAATCTATATTAAAGTTGCTGTCCCGTTGATTCAGCTCCTTGGCAAGCCAATAGCCATGAAAAATTGGATAGCATTCGCCAAACTTGGGGTACTTTGACGCAGGGGCACTAAGCAATATAAGGGCATTTAGTGTGATGGAGTCCCTGATATTTATGCCTTAAATAGGTGTTTTTTGAATGGTATTCACTGGGTATGCGCTGAATTCTTTGTTTTGTGTTCCATCTCCAATAATTGTGCTGGGAACCTTTAATTGTCATATGACAAAAAAAAGGTTGTTGCCATAGAAACCGACAAAAGGCTTTTTAGGGAATGTTTGATGTTTTTAGGTAATTAACCCTTCAGAGGTAATAATAGAATTAAGGATCTGTTATGGAATACTAGAGATTGCAATTTGGTTTGTAAGTTCCATGGGGCAAGATGGGCAGCTGCCCCAGGCACCTTAAGCTTACGGGCTCAGTGCAATGCCCTTGTGCTTTCGTGTAAGATCAACAGTGACTTACTGATCCGAGTTTAAAAAAAAGAATCATTTTTGGATTAAAATGTACCTGTTAGAGAAGCAATTTAAGTATCGCCGCATGATTTGCATAATTATGCCTCCCCATTAAGTAGACCCTCACCTTTGGAAGAAGCCAACTGGCTCCGGTCAGAAGAGCAGCTGTTTAAACCCGCATGCCACGGAACTCAGATAAAAGAAAATAACAAAATATCTAAAAATAAAAATGAAAAGTAAATCTATACACATTTGTAGACTCTATTACCGTTGGGCACCTTCAAGACCACGACTGGTTAATTGCCCGTTAACTTCTAGCTTAACAAAAAAAAAAAAAAATATCTGTAATAGGTTTCGTAACTTGTTTAAAATTCCAGGTCAAGTTCCCGACCATTCTTGAAAATAGTCAGCAATCCTAATGCGATGGCTCAACTTCCCTCTGGAGTCATTTCGGAATGCGGTCATGTTGCGGAGGTCACCTCATGTGTCAAGGATATTGCAGGGATTTGCAGATCTGTTGCCCGCTTCTGACACATGAACACAGGGAATCGGGAACTGCTAAAACATTAAAATGTAAAAGAAAAAAAAAAAAAGACAGTCAAATGTTTAGTTTCTGAATATTTATTATAAATCTATAGACGGTAAATGGTTTGAAATATAATGTTACTTTATATGTCATTTATATATGTTATATGTTTTTCTTTGGCTTTTTCACTGCCTTAGGACATGTTAATTTGTATAAACCATGATTTTCATAAATGAAATAAAGTTAAACGACATTAAATAAGGAAATTTTCTTTTTTTTCCCCTATTATTTTCTTTTTTTAAGTATTATTTTTTATCTTTTTTTTTTATATAAAGTTAAAAGACATTAAATAAAGACATTTTTTCCCCATGATGTAATTAAAAAAAAAATAAAGTTAAATGATATTAAATAAGGAAATTATCTCTTTTTTAAAATAAAGTATTATATCATTGTTATTTTTTTTAAAATTAATACAGTTTAATGACATTAAATAAGGAAATTATCTTTTTGTTCCTATTATTTTCTTTTTTTTATTATGTTTTATCTTTTTATATTTTTTTTCCTGTACGATTTTATATAAACACAAAACAACTTGAGGATTTACTCAGTCAACCGATATTAACCATTATTGAGGACACATTGACCAGGTGCTGCTTTTTTTAGGGGCATGAGAGAGTATGAGAGCGATAACACCAAATGTATCTTACCTATGTGTATTTTACACATTTTCTTCATTTGTTTATTCAAGGTTTATGTTTTATTTTTGTTACACTAATGGATTGGAATGTTTTTTTAATCTTTAACCATTGGTTCTCTACTTTGCTTCATTCTAAGATACATATATATATATATTGTGACAAAATGTGTGGTAAAGTGGTAAATGGCAGGTATATTAGGCCAGCCTTGGTCAATAGTAGCCTGCTTTATAATATGTCCCAGGGAAAGAGCATCTGGAAGAGCAGGGTGGGCCAGCGCTCCAACAGCACCAATTGCTGTATTGATCCAGTCCAGAGCCTGCATTCTGGACAGGAGCTCCACAGGTGTGGACTAAGTAGCAGCTCACCTGTGGCTGATTAATTAGCAGGCAGAGGGTATAAGGGATTGAGCCTGATTCAGAGAGAGGGAGAAGCCATTGTTATGCCAGCTAGGAGAGCTGAGGGGTGGTTTCTCTCTGAAAAGCCGTTTTGATGGTAGCTTGTGACTTGTTAGAAGGTGAATGTTTGGAGCTGTTTTGTCCTAAGCAAGCGCTCAAGCGAAAGCAAAGACTGCTATCCTGTGCTGCTTATAACGGCTGCGGTTTATTCCTGCAAAATAAACATTGAAGCTGAGCTGGATGTGTCCTGGGCTTCATTTACCCTAGAAGACTGTGATAACCACCAAGATCCTTGACAAAAATCCCAAGGAAAAGGGAGGCCTGTCACAATATATATATATATATATATATACCGTATTTGCTCGATTATAAGACGAGGTTTTTTTCAGAGCAAATGCTCTGAAAAATACCCCTCGTCTTCTAATCGGGGTCGTCTTCTAATCAGACCTCAAATAGAGGTCTGATTAGGAGACTAAGATCCAGATCCCCCGCACCGCTGCAGGGGACCTGGATCCTCCTGTCTCACCCCCCCCCCCTTCATACACACACTTACCGGTGCTTCCTGCTGTGTTGCCGGGGCAGCGGGTTGACGTCTACGCGATCCGCGTAGACAACGTCCGCTGCAGCCGGAAGGAGGTGTGGCTAGCAGCAGGGGTTGTCTGCGTCCGTCGCATAGACCTTCCCCGACTGTCAGAGATCAGAGCTCCCCGCACCGGTGCGGGGAACTCTGATCTCTGACAGCCGGGGAAAGTATACGCGACGGACGCATACAAACCCCCGCTGCCAACTCCGCCTCCTTCCGGCTGCAGCGGAAGGCGACGTCAACCCGCTGCCCCGGCTGGACGCACCGGTAAGAGAGGGGTGAGAGAGAGAGAGTGTGTGTGTGTTAGTTAAATGGGGGTATAGGGTGTGTGTGTGTGTGTTAAATGGGGGCATAGGGCATTTCTGGAGTGGCGTTAAGGGGGCATTTAATAGAGCCCCCATAATATGCCTTTTAACCCCCTAAATGCCAGAGTGGCATATAGGGGTATAAGGCATTTCTGGAGGCAGAGTGCTCTATACAATGCCTTTTAACTCCCTTAATGCCACTCTGCCTCCTGAAATGCCCTATACCTCCCTATATGCCACTCTGCCCCATAATATGCATTTTAACCCCCTGAATGCCAGAATGGGATATAGGGGTATAAGGCATTTCTGGAGGCAGAGTAGCACATAGGGGGTCAAAAGGCATACCATGGGGCACAGTGGCATATAGAGGGTTAAAAGGCATATCATGGGCCACAGTGCCATATTGGAGTGGCAAGCCTGGGGGCAGATGTGCGTAACTGGGGGACAGGTTGGAAAATACAAGAAATAAAAACAAAAAAAAATTTTTTTCTCAATCATAGCTTTTATTAAAAAAATAGTTTACATGAATTAACATTTACTGGTAAAACTTTTTTCCTTTGGGGTCGTCTTATATTCAGGCTTTTTCTTTTTTTTTCCTAAGTTAATATTCAGATTTTGGGGGGTCGTCTTATAATCAGGGTCGTCTTATAATCGAGCAAATACGGTATATATATATATATATATATATATATATGTGTGTGTGTATTCGGCATTACAAACTTTAGATAAGGGTAGATTCTATCCTGCCAAACAGTCTGAGACGGCGTAAGACAGATAATCAGTAATACATTCTATTAACTTAATGAATTCTCTATGGCTGCCAAAATTGTCTAAATGTATAATGTCTGGAAATGTGTTTTATTAACTTGTAACTAGAACTGGTTTTCTGTCGCAGTCTGGCTGGCATTGGATTAAATATAAAACCAAGATGTCTGGGTGGAAGGTAATGTCATGTCTTATTGACGGTCCTCCATATGCTAATGCATACTATACGAATCCAGCTAATTCATTCAAATGCGTTTCATTTTTAAATAGATAATCCTCCTGCAAATAATTTCAAGTATTCCCAGGTATTTAATTCTGTTGCTCACAGTAGGAATTGTTCATATATAATATATAATGCATAGACATTATATGCAAGCCATAAAGAGCTTTAGGCTTCCTAAGAAATAGGACCTTATTAAATGATCCGTTAGATAATAAAAGCAATTTAAATCAGGATACAAAATAAAATACAAAAATGTATAATTTTTTTTCTGTTCATTGGGTAATAATAATAAAATAATAACTGATTTTCGGCGAATTCTTCCTTTTTATATTTCATTGGTCCGGACCAATAAGGATGGGTCTGGACTAATTAGCGGCAGAGCATGCACCGATTGGATGGATTAGGGTTAGGAATTGGACTGGGTCATTGGCTGGAACAGGCAGAACCAGTCGGGTGTGGGTGGGGCTAAACTACATTGCTCCACCCGCACATTTACATAATACCCTAATGCGAACCGGGGCAAATTTATATTTCTTTCAAATAGAACTTGATGATTGGATGGAAACCGGTTTACATTTCCAAACAAACTAAAATAACTTGTATTTCGGAATGTTTTAGCCCATTTTTTTTGGTCTGTGCCTTTCCGAACCTTCATAAAATGTCTGCCATTTCAGGATTGTGATTTTTTTTTTTTTAAAGCCAAGAAAGGACAGGATAATATTAGAGATGCAGCCGAAGGAGCTTGTCAGGGAAGGTTAATGATACATATACCTGCTTCTGTGTTAGAAGGAGATAAATACAGGTCAGTGACGAGGAAGAGACCACGGCTTTTCAAACCTCGCATGAGTGACCTACCGTCGTCTTTCACTTTGAAGACAGGTAACCGATAAAAATCCAATGTTTCGCCAGCTTTACAAATTCAAAGCATTCTATGTACTTCCCTTCATAATTGTATTTTAGTATTTAAATGGGGCCAATGCGGCAAGTTGTGCATACAATGAAAGATTGAGCCCTACCATCGAGGGTAAACATTTCTGAGCGATAGCTAATTATATATGCGTTCTTATGCCAAGACCGTCGATCCCATGATTCCATCATAAAACCCAATGACCAAGGCGGGGGATCCCATGTGTCCCCCTACCCCCCCCCCAAGTTGAGGTTCCCACTGCTGTTTCGTAAATGTATCATTTTTTAAAACTAGAAAAAAAATAAAATTCATTTTATGGCCCAGAAAAACCGACTAAGTGTCTCCTTTTTCTAGTTTATTGCAAATCGCTAGGAATAGACGGCTTCGTACATTGAATCCTTATGCATGATCACCATCAATAATGTGGGTCACATCTGCGGCTTGTAATCCTATCCGAGAACTGCTTACGCAGCACAAACCGAATAAGCTCCTAGTGATAGTGATTTATCGCTGATCATTTATTTATGTTCTACATTTTGGGGATCAGTCGGTTGATCTCATTGTAGCAAAATTAACCGAAATATGTTTTTTCCGCCCGTCCTCGTGGCACATACTGTTTTGTTACAAATACATTTATATATATAAAGTTTTTTTTATTCGAAATAGCATTGTATCTTTACCGTATTCTAAAGAAATAAAACAGGCACATTTAAACACGTAATGGTGCGTGTGTGTATGTTTAGACTTGTTTTACAGCCTGCGGGTTGTTGCCATGATACATGACCTCTTACCTTGCCTGGAATATATATATTCTCGATTAAAGGTGTACGGGAGTTCTGTTTTTCCTTAGAGGACATTTTCATCTGTACTGCAAACATTCCCTTTTTTCAAGGCAAATTTTCATAAAGCATTTCTACCTAACAGATTTGGGACTAGGGGAATTTCTGACAATTTCCTCTTTTAAGGATTATTCCCTCTTTCTGCCTAAACCAACAAAAAAACAGCAACTTAACAATAGTACAGAAATAATTTAGTTTGGAGAAATTATGCGGAGCCTAAGAATGGAAGTTAAGAACTCCAAGCGAAATCTCCGGGTCACAGGAGCTCCATTTGCTCCCACCCACTCCCCATCCTATTCCCCTCCCACCGCCTATAAAAATGCAAGTTGTTTGGGACTAGCTCCACCCATGTACATGGTTAGCCCCACCCACATGTGTGGCTAGCTCCACCCATCAGTTGGCTAACCCCTCCCAAAGAAGTAGGGCTCCAGGTAGCCCGAGCCAAGTATGAAAATAGGTTTCTAATACATTATTTATTTTAATCTGCAAACACAATTTTGTACAGAAATGAAAGACATGGATTTTTTACAAAATGGCTGACTTCCGACTCTTTTTGCCCTCGTCTTCCCAATAGGTTGCATGCTTACAAGACCAGGGCTCTCTTCTCCTTCGGTCCCAGCGTGTCTGAACATGCGTTAATCTAATTGCCCCCTTATATCTTGTCAGTGTTGGTGTTATTGTTATTTTTTTCCTGTCCTCGTGTTATATAATAGCGCTATGGAATCTGCCGGGGCGCTCTATAAATAAATGTAACGTTAGATTTGCCTTTAAACCCAACAGGAGCCAAATAAATAAAATAGCCAAATAAAGCATTTCTGTACATCACCATTTACCGTTTTAATCTATTTCCATTATAAATATATATACAAGCTTAATATTTTATGAAACGTAAAATGAAATAGAAATTGTTTTCTTTCCTCTTCAATTTGTTTAAAGTAGTTCTTGTAGCATACCTGACCCTGTAAATTCCGCACTATTTTCACAACTGTCAAATGAACATATATATTTTTTATGAAGAAATGCATTATTCATCGAGCAGAAACAAAACTTTATGCTAACATTCTTCCGATAATATTAAAATACCATCACAGATGTAGTATGTATGGAAATACGCCTGGGTTCTATTCCAAGTCTATTTTCGTTTTTTTCATTTCATTTTTCCCGAAATGTTACACAACAGCAAGTATGACGAAATTGGATGATTTTTGTGGCTCGTTTTTCTGCGTGCCGTTTGTATTTATGTTCTGCCGTGGTAATAGCTCCCATCAAGAAACCAAACGCGACATTCAGCAATCTACTTTTCTTGTTCTACTTGAAGCTCACATGATTTCAGAATTTGAATCGGAACATATTATTTTCATAAGAAACCTTCACTTATGTCCTGGCTGGTCCTCTGTGTAGGCTAAATTGAAAAGAAAAAAAAAAAAAAACTATTACAAGACCTTCTCGAAGGATTTCCAAATAAGCTACAGATTTAAATTTACTATATTTTCAACACAGCGGAAGCTAGTCGTTCAAAGATATTTTTTCCCACGCAATTGTATTTCAGTTAAAATTTAATATATTTAATATTTTTGTGTTTAAGAAGTCAATATTCCAGTAAATAACATTGAATATAAGAAGACCAGTGTTAAAGGAAAAAAATTAAATTAATGAAGCCAAATCACTTAATTTGTGGTTCTGAGAGGATGATGTAAGCATATGAGGTCATACGTAGAACCTTCTGAGATCCCCATTACCTGGTGGACCAGGGACAGGAATCACTTCTTATTCCTGCACTTTGTTGGTTATTATTTTGCTTTTAATTGAGTGAACCTGGTTTTGACATCTCTAGCATTGTCTTGACCAGTAGACATTTTTAGTGGAGGTGTCTTACTGCTCTAGATCATTTACAGCAATGGTTTCCAGAGGAACCTCAAAAGCTATTCAACGAAGTATGGGAAAAGAGGGTCATGAACCTCAACATATTTAGAGGACCTCTAGCTCAAAGTTAAAGCACATGGTTCCTGGAAACAATAGCTAAAGCTAAGGCTGGATTATCATGACTGGTGGCCCTTGTACAAAGAATATTGATGCCCCAAAAAGCTTGGTACACCAGGAACATAACTAAAAAAAACCCCAGCATGAATCTTGGCTCTTCCTGGTACGGTCACTGGATCTTTGTAGTGTTTGAGGTCAGTGGACAATGAGGGAAGATCGCTCTATTTCTATCTGGTCTAAGCTCATTGGCTGAGACACTTGCTGACTTCTTTGTTAGCTCGTGTTCACAGCCATCATTTGTCAGTTGGACAGCTACAGAAAGTCAAGTACAGTGTCCCAGATTGCCCAGGACAGTCCCTTAATCAAAGTAGCTGTCTGCTGTCTCGTGCAAAATGTTCCAGGACCTCGTCACGTCCTGGAATGAAGGGAAATAAATGCATAAATATAATATAGGCTGCCCTTTTCAACCAACATCTGCAACTAGACACAATAAATCCTACCAGAGATGATGACAGTAAAGACAGCCAGGGCTCCACGATCTGCTCCAGGACAGTGCAGGAGGACCTTTAGGCATCTGACTCCTTTGCTTTCCCGGAATGCATGCGCTGCCCTTATATCTCTTTAGCTGCCTCTAGCTCTGACTTCTCCTCGGAGGGTGCTAAATCAATGTCAACAGCCCTTCAGTGCTGGTAGAGGCTTTGCGCACCCCGGTTTAACAATTTCAGCAATGAGTTGACTCACAACTTCAGGCAGGGTCCTCATGTGGCAGCCAGTCCAGCACTGAGAGTGTTAACCGGGGTAGCTTAAAGCCTATGATTTTAGAGAATTTAATTTCCTTTTTTTTATGTTGCTGGCAATGTAAATGACACCATCTTTTGACCTCATGTCAGCTCTCCTGTTTCTCTCCCCGGTTTCTAGCCATCCTCTGGATTAACCCTGTGTGACAATTTTGCATACCAGCGGCAGAGGATCATCCTTTATGGTTTTTGTATCATTCAATTAGAATGGTAATAAAGTAAAGTAGCATAATAATCTAACACATAACACTCCATACCTCTCAAGTGGCCTGGTTTTCGTCGGACAGTCCAGATATGTTAGGGAGATGATATTCGTTGTGTTCGAACCCACATAATGTTCTGCCAAATAAAATCACAATATGCCATTAATTCACTCATTTCTTTTATTATTAAAAAAAATTAGCCCCATATGTTTAGACGACTTGGGTTTATGATAATATGAACATACACATCTCTAATTGATCCATCAATTTATTACAGTAAAAGCAAAGTGTCCTCCTAAAAGCATCTGCATAACATTATTTGCCTTAACTAGACCCAGAATGCATTACTGTTATTACAATATTACTAAAATCAATCTATCAAAAGAATACAAATTTGACATATAAGTATTTTAATGCAGAATGCTTTAAATAAATAGGTTTTATGTAAACTAACCATAGGTCGATTTTAACCAAAATCCATGTTTTGCGTTATCTTGTGCGCCTGATGTTTGGAATCTTAATATACATTATAACTCCTAGGAAAGGTTGCAATATAAGCAATATCTCATTTTGAGAGTTGGTCTTCTTCATGTTGTTATTTGAGAAATCTAAAAATAAATAATATAAAGAGGAACTCCCATGTAATAATGGTTATTTTCTTTAAAAAAATGTTGCTTTTTATATTTTTTCCCATAGAATTAGTTTAGATGCACAGATGGAATCACTTTAGGCTGTTTTGTGATATGTAGGAGACGAGCACTTTTCAAACACCATGACCAGCTGATTATAAGCAGAACCTCCGCTTTGGTTGATCAAGCCATTTGTCCCTCTGCTCGTTTAAGGTCTATGCACTAAACTCTGAGTCGTCAGTTGAGTTACAAAAGAATTTATGGGTCTACCTGAATGGCATGAGTCTGCACTCAATGAACCAACCTCATTCCTAAACGTTAAAATGCGGTCGCGTTGAGCCAATTCTGAAATTCCAAGTCTTCCATTGATATTGTCCAGATGAACTCTACAGCAGTTGAGTTGGGTGTTGAGTTAGTTCTTTATGTCTTTTTTTATTTATTTTTGGTTTTGTTTTTGCTAAAATTATTTTGACATTTTTCACTTAAAAAAAGCTCTCTCTGAACATTGCTCAAATAGGCAACAGGCAGGCAAAAGGGTAAATCCAATAGGCATTCCAGGTCTAAAGGGAAATCCAAGAGTCAGATCCAGAGTCAGGCATGAAATATAGCTTCAGACAAAGTAATTTAATGAACTCACACCTGTGTTACTGAGAGGCAGGGGCCGAATCATGACATGGCCATAACATCCATGGGGTGACAATTATAGGTTGCCCCAGCTGCCACACAGAGAGGGGCATGCTTGAGCCACCTGGCAGCAAGCCCCATGAGCATCTTTCTACTTCCAGCAATGGATGTGACATCAGCACGGGGAAGGACCTCAGCCCCTTGCCCAGGCACCAAGATCCCAAGTCACGGCTCGGGTTAAAATTTTCATCTCACCTCAATTTACAGTTTACAGAATAAACTAAATTCTTGTATTTATATTTGGGTTTTTTCTTTTCACAGTCAGATGGTAAGAGTGAAAGGTTTTATATCCATAATCCCACTAGAATGGGCAACAATACACTCTGAATGGAACAATCATGCCATGGTGTGTTTCTTAGTAGATATTGGCTGACTTTATTTTTTGCAAAGAATTGAAAACAGGTCACCATGCATTTTAGCAGTTTTTCCATTAGGGTACTGAAAAGAAAATGCATAATTACGAGTCTTTCTCTGCTTCGAGGTCATTGTTTCTTTTAACCCCTTAATGACAAAGCCCGTACATGTAAGGGCTAAAAATGCATTGTTTTCAATGGGTTTAGGGACCGCCCATTGTCCTTAAGGGGTTAAAAAAGACTATCCCTTTACCGGCTGATGGACACCTAAATTGTTACAGAGGAGATCAAAGGAGTTATTTAATTTTCAGCTGTTGGTGCTCGATAAGAAAAAAAAAGATTTGATTTTCCATTTCATTCTATTTAGTGATCTGACAACTGTTATTTAAGACATTTTCCAAAACAATACCGAGCACTTCATATACCAAAAATTACAGTGTAGAGAAAAGAAAAATCTACCTTTTTTTCAAAAAAAAAAAATACAACAGGCAAGAGCGATGATGAAAAAATCTATAATTTAGATTGTGGCTGTCTCCTTTTGAGTATGTAATTAAAGTATGTATTATTGCCATAACTTAAAAAGCATCAATTTAAAAAAAAAAAAACACTAATTGTGGCCAATAACTGCATTCACATTAACACACTAAATGCCATTAAATAATGGACCTCGTGTAAGGAATTTGAAGAATTACCTGTAAGAGTGGGGAATTTTCCCACCAATTATAAAGCTTTTTTGGGTCAAAAAGACCCATTTGGTTGCCATACCTATTAATATAGCTTCTTTGGATAATAATTATTTTTTACGATTACATATATTGTTTAAATAGTATATTTGCATGTATTTAACAGGCACTTCATATGTAATCAAGCCCTAGCAACACAAGCCATTTCTAAATTCCTTATAAATCTTTTATTATACCTCAAACGTAATTCAATTCTATTTCTGGCTCTTGTCATTTCTTTTCTTTTTCACGCAACATCTACAACCCTCCTATAATTTCAAACCCAATATTCATAATCTCTCCAGAATAAGGGTAACGGTGGCGCTTGACTTTACTGTTATGCCCGTCATTAAATGAAGAAATAATTTGTATTCACAGAACCATGTATCACGAAAAGCTAAACCGCCTCTTCCCAGCCCTCTCTTCTACCTTCTCTTTTCTTAGCTAATTCTGAGCAGATTTACATCTCCAAAACACAACATTTAACCAAGTGGACTGATTCATTCTTCAGAAAGTGTTGCAAATCAGTTTATAGTATATTTGCTATGCTTTTTCTCTCTTTTTTTATTTTTTCTTCATTTATATTTAACACAAATATAAAATGACAACCCGTAATAAGGGTCTTAAAGTATTATTTTTTGGGTTTTTTTCTGATTTCATGTTCCTATTTGCAAGAGGCAAAGTGGTGTTCTCTTTTTATCTCAAAGGATAGGTTTGAAATATGGTTTGGATAATCTTTTTTTTTTTTCCAAAACATTCAAGTGGTAGAATGAGTTTGAGGTTTAACCCAAAATGCACAAATGGTTAATCCTTGCATGCTAACACGTATAAATCAACATGCAGAGTCACTAAAATGTCAAGTTGTTTGCAAGCACATGCAACTTGAAATGCATGGGCATGTGAGAGAATGTAAGTTCAATTGGAACTCACATGTTCTCACCTGAAACTTGTAAAATATTAAAAGCCTCTGCAGCGCACGTGGTTGTACTTTGGGGTCAGGAAGGTGACCTACATGGAACCAGTTCTCCCTGTTTAATGACTTCCTCTGAATCTGTGTCCAACCATGCACTGATTGGAGATAACAGATGTCCTAAGTCAAATAACAAATGATATAGGAGGACACCCAGTTACTGGAGGATACCACAGCACCTCTGTTTTTCATATAAGATGTGCCACATACTTTATTGTATTATATATCTACACCATGCCAACTGAGAAGCTTTTAGTTCTACTCCTATTATTGATATGATATCATCATGACACCTTAAATATACTTTTTAAGAGTACAATTCTACTTTTCAAGTATCTAAGATGTTTTTACTTTACCACTACAAGTGATTTGAATTAGAAATTCCTAATAATTCCAAATTGTAATCAATAGAATACATTGCACATAGCTGGTTAGTTTTTTGTTACGACTTACGTTTTGCTATTTTGCTCAAAAGTTTTCAAAATAGATATGGCTAGCGAGTTACATAAAGGAAACAAGAAAAAGAGAAAAATCAACATTTCTAGCCAATTCAAAATGTGTTTTTAGTAACTATCTGTCTCTTTACTTCTTGGAATTATATGGGAAATAAAGAACCTTCTACCATATCATTAGCATAAAAGAGAAGCCTTAATTCCTCATGAAAGGCTCTACTTGTTCTTTCAAAGCATTCGTTCATAGTGATGTGTTAGCATTTCAACCTCGTTGAGTAATGACTTATGATTGGCGACCCCTGGGTATAAGGTTATTATGCAGTATTAAAATTCAGATGTGATAATTGATGTCACAAAGAGAAGATTAGAAGGCCGTTCCATGTTGCCAAAGAGATATAAACACAGGGGAATAACCTAATTTAAGTATGATAGTCATCATCAAAAGATAATGGACATCCACTGTCGAACGCATCCTAACGAGACTAGAAGATCTACCATAATTGAACAGCTCTGTCTTTGCCATGTCTTTCTTCTGGCTATTGAAGTTGGCTAAGAGCATTGTAGTGGAGACGTCTCGACTCAAACTAGACCTTAGAAGTTTGGTAACTTGGGAAATACAATCAGATCAAATTTTTACATAATACGCCAACAATTAATCTTCTATTTGCGTGTAGAATATTAAAATGGAGCACTGGAATTTTTCTTAATCCTTTATGGACTGCAGAAATAATGAATGCAAAGAGTTATGTTGCTCATTCAGTCTGGATTCAAATGGCCAAATAAATAGACATATTTATATTATTTTAAATCGTTAACTATGTGTTTAGGTCTACACTATCTAAATATCCTCCACAACACACAAAGATAATCAATCCATTTACCTTGATGGACAATGGAGTTATGATGTCCACTGTGTCTCACACATTGGTGATGTTTTTGTGTGATGTTTTGTTTTATCAGACAATTTTTAGTGTGTAAGCTCCTGAAGTAATTCAACAAAACTTAATTATTATTATTATTATATATTTCTAGATTTACAGTGTTTGCAGTAGCTTTATATTAAATGGATATCAAATTATATCATATTAAAGGAACGATAACACATTTCAGGATTTTTTTTGTCTTTTTGTGGTTGTTGGCGTGGTTAGAAGTGTATCTGGGTGGCAAGGCTATCCCAGGACATTTTAGGTGACCCTCTAGCCTGTTGATAGCTATGTAGCTGAGTAAGGTATTTAGACGAACAATAACAACAATTATATTTTTAAATTCCTTTTGTTTTATTTTCCATTTTTTTTTTTTGTCAGAAGGTAGGGGAGGACTGGTACCTTTTGTCCCTGGCCAGCTGACCCCCCCCCCCCGCAACATGCACACTGTATATTCTAACAAACATACATACACTAACAAACACTTGAACACACATTTACTCGTGTTAACACACAAATATTTATGCATATACACTCCTTCTAACAAACACAGTTACACAATTATGCTAATATATTCACACATGCAAACACACTCGCACAAAATACTCATGCTGACACATACTCACATACATACTCATGCTAATATACACACTCATACTAATACACACGCACTTACACATACATACTCATGCTAACACACACTCTTAACACAATGGTACACATACACAGTAATGCTCACAGTCCCTTTAACACACACCTACAAACCCATACTAACACATGCATACATACTAACTCTAACTTTATTGTTTTTTACAAAAGGGACTGTTGATGTTCATGGAAGGTCTTACATGTTATTTGTTGTATTACGAGATATTTGATGCGAAATTACAGTGAAACTAACCTATGGCTAATAGTTACCCTCAACGCACAATATTTCATTTGATATTCCATACATTCCCCAAAAACACAACTAATCGGATGTGCCAGACTTTAAAAGCCAGCGTATTGTTCTTAGTTTTCATTGTGTTTCTAAAATCTTATTAGGATGAGTACCTTTTCACAATTTGTTCTTTAAAGCACCCTATCCAGGACTATCTGTGAAATTGTTATCTTATAATGGCGTGACCCTTCCTTCTACCTGCTCGGTATGTGTTCCTTGATGTTGCTGCTAGTCCCTCCATTTCTCGTAATGTCTGACCTAAACGCCTTTCCTCTTCTGTTTACCACCTGCCTTCAAATCTAATTTAAAGGCTTACTGCTTCCAAGGACTGTTAAACATGTTCCCAATAACGATTTAGGTCCTCCCTTTTTTCCCCACAGGCATTTCATGTACAGACTGAAGACATTCATAAAATGTTATTGTCTCCTTATTACCGCAGAAGCCATTGTTGATTAAATATTGGACCTGATCTCTAACAAAAAATATATTGTATACCTGCTAGCTGTGTGACGTTAAGATATTTATTTCTTAAATGTTAAAGTAAAGCCAATTCGTCACAATTATAGTCTTCTTATAAACTCTGTTTTTTATAATACCTGGACTGTGGGGCTTGACTGACTCCTCTGGTAGGACTAAGGACCCTATCCTAGGAGCTTCCCAGGGTAGCTCTCCATTTCCGGTGGGAGTGGCTTATTGAGGGACAAGCAATATCTATACTGGCCTTAAAGTAAGAGGGGCCTCCCCACTGCTCTTACTGTGGTTAGCCATGCCTTATATTAGGTAACCATAAGTTATCAGGGGGTAGGAGGGGGAATGGGCAGGGACAGGGTGTGACCAAAAGCATTCTACTCTCCCTGTGGGGAAAAAAAGGGGAGAGGTTACCGGGAGATCCCGGAAAGCAGTGCCTCACCTGGAGACTTTAGGTTAAATAACAAAAGTTTGCAGGTATGATAACTGTCCATCCATGCCTTGGCATTGGACGATTTATTCACACTAATGCCTTGGGCATGAAGGCCTTCTACAGAATAATCAGGCCACTTAACCAAGTCCAGTTGCAGGATGTGTTCATTTGGCTTTTTTTCCCCTTGGACTCCCTGTAAAAATAAGGCCCTAGACGTTTCTAAAGCCCTGTCCCTATGGGTCCTCCAAATCTATGAGCCTTCTCTCTGCCAATTAGCATTAGGTATGTTTGCTGAATTGATTTCGAATACGATTTTTAAATGTCCTTAGGGGCTGTCCAAAAACGTAGCTCTAGATGTAGACCTCATAGTACCAAGAATGATGCCAACTAAACTTCAGTAAGAAAGGTCGTTGTGTATGATTAATATGACTCGCATTTATATTTCTGACATTTTCTTGGCTTACTTTATAATGGAGAAATTAACTTAAAAAAAAATTTCATTTGCTCCTGGTTGGGGAGGTTACAACAGTGCACGCTGTTTAGCTTTGCTCGTTCTACGTTGCCTTGGCTTCGGGAACATTTGCATGGCGGAGGAATAAACATCTACACAAAAGCTTTACAGTTATTTTGCATGTGATGTGATGTTAATGTTTGAGTGACTCACGGTTCAGTTTATGGGTCAAAATAAAGAATAAATAAACAGCATTGCGCGGCCTTTGCTTGCATGAAGTTACAGATCGATGTGTATTTTAAGTGCTATAAAACATTAACTAAAAACACAGCTGTTTTATACTTTAATTCCAGCTTTCTATGGGTTTTTTTTTAGCATATTTTGGTACAACTTTGTAAATAGGTTATGTTTATATTTTTGTGTAATTATAAATCACTGTTTGAGTACTAAATGATAACTCTTTGGGTTATTGTCTAAAAACGGGTGTTTAGCTGGAGGTCCATGGGTTTGTGGTAGACCTCCATGCTTCTGTGTGGCCACCATGCTGCCTAAAAAACCCATAGGTGTCCGTCCCTTCGTTTGTTCTAATGTTACATGACCATCCATATTTAAGCAGGTTGGATGATCCTGATTCTTTATTTCATTCCATCATGAGTCAATTAAGATCGGTAAATATTTTACCTCCTATTGTGTCTTGCCAAAAGGTACCTTTAGGGCTTTTGCATGGCCTCAAGGAGATATCATGCAGAATGAATACATTTTATTTCCCTGGGTCTTTACCTTTATTTATTGTAAAACTTTACTTCAAGAATGAGATCATGTGACTATTTTGAGTATGTATTTTTTTTTGTTTATTTTGCTAAATTCACTCTTACTGGAAGTGGGACCTTTATTCCACAAATAGGTATAGAGAAAATATGCTTTTAGGCATTGATAGAGGCATTCGACATAATACATGCTAATTGTAGCTTTGCAAGTTAAAGGTGGGTTGGTAAATGCTAAAAACATATCGTTAGTTGTCAAAAGTCTTGTTTTACATAAAACTAAAAAAAAAAGTTACCTTTCTGAAAACCTTATCCTCCAACTCCATGAAACATGTCTCAAAAATTAAAAGTCTCTTCAGTGAGTGGTGATTTCCTTCTTTTCTTCTGCAAAAAGTACATGACATCATATACATGCTGGTTCAATGAATGCTGATGGGCTCATTTGATTTCTTGCTGCCAAAAGTAAGCCAGGCATGGATATAGAGGAAAAGAGTGACATCCTTCAACTACTATCCCCAAAAAGTCATTCTCCATTGTATCCAAGTAGTCCAAGTGCCAATGGATCTATTCCCCAACAGCGTCAATAGCATCAGGTATGGACTGAATATCTGGAACACCGGCAAAGGCCCTTTGGGCCACTGCCCAACATCTTCTCCATATGTTGAACCCAATCTGCCACTCCAGTGATCAGGTGCTGTAGTGTGTAGCCACCGGCAACATATGCCTACTTAACCATAAAAACACAACGTGCGGCCTCTCATATCCAGCCATTGGCCGCTACTATGTCATTTTCTGCCCCGGTCTTAAAGTGCTATGGCCAACTCATTGTCCCCAGTGTGACCCTGAATACCCTGAAATTTGGTAATAACACTGTAGGGGTTACATTTACAAAATTGAAGGTTATTGAAGATGAACAGTTTCATGGTGTTTGACCAGATCAACGCCAATGCTTGGCCAAACAAATTGCAATTAGCGCCAGGATTCTTCGTAACCAGTTCTTGTTCAGTTCAAAACCGAGACTATTTCCATAGATTCAGCCACGCGGTGTCTAGCAAAATTCAAACAGATAAAAATCATGTAACTGCATTGTAGTGTTCCAACATGTGTGTTTTATCATCTAATTACAAGTTTTACCGGAGGCAAAGTTGCTTTACTTCTAAAGCATCTTGAATTGTGGAGATTTAACGCAGTCAAATGCTGTCCGTGGCTTCGGTTTGAGGTTTCCGAGATATCGTTCTTTGTATGTTGTGTATTTCAAAGGGACGGAATATCAGTGTTACAAGAGTATCGAGTACAAAAAGTCTTTTTTAGTCTGCACATGACAATGAAAAGACCTCAAAACTGTCAGCGGAGATAACAGTTACTGAAGAGTTTCTGGGGCTGTTTGAACATATAGCGCATGAGACTGGTAACAGTTTCATCTGCTGTCCATGGCTACCTTCTGGGGCAAGCCCACCCAAACAGCCCGATAATATATCATCAAAAAAACACAAAATGCCTAGTTTAAATGTTTTTTTTATAATATATGAAACGTCCAGTTTTGAAATATATAAATTGAAGAATAACAACCCGTGTATCCACAAAAATAATACTTTAGTTACATAGATTTGGATAATGAGTCTTCTTGGGAAATCGTCGGCATGGAAAATACATGGTCGATATAGAGGACGACGTCAACAGAGATCTCTGTATATATCGTGAGGGATGATGTTCATGATGAAACCATAACCAGTTTGTTAAAGAACGTGTATTTTCAGCACATGACATCAAAACTCATAAGCCGTTTAGCTTCTCCAACATGTCGTCGTCTCTTCGTCAATGGCCCTTGTCATCATGAAAATTGTCTTCATGTATTCACATGTAAATAATAATGCTGAAAACAACATGATGTCATAACTACCCAAGAGGCCTGGACTGGCCATCTGGCACGTGGGGCAAAAGCCCAGTTGGACATTGCCCGACATCGCTCCATCCTACCCGATCTGCCACTCCAGCATCAGATCAGTTGCTGTTCTTTGTGGCCACTGTGGACATGCCTGCTCGTACACTGACGCCAGGGGCGATATAGTATAACAAAAACATTTATACTTTAGTTCTTGAGAAATGAATCCAAAATCTGATGTTATCCACAAGATAAATTTTTCCCCAGTTCTTGGCTACCTTAAAGAACACAACGATGTGCCAGCTGCAAGTGCCTATGATGCCTCAAGACATTCTTGATGGCTTTTAATTTGGAACACATAAACATATCCAAAAATTAACAGCCAATTATATCGTGACAAGGTCCCTCTCCAAAAAATACATTTGTTGTCCATAGAGGGCTTTTGGAATACCCTGAAAAATATGAGAAAGTTGGCAGATATGGTTTCGTGGCCAAATGAGTCTGATCTGCTTTCATGGAGTAGTAAACAGTCCATACAATGTTTATGGGCAGAAACACATCTCTGTGATGTTTTCTATTAAAAAATTATCAGTTTTACCATTTATTTATGTACCATTGTGTCTCCCTACGACTTCTCACTCTATGTAATCGTAATATTTGTTTTTGTGTTATTCCCTTCCTGGTCACAACTCCCATGTGATAAAAACTCATCTTGGACCGATACCATTTGAAACTGTTCCCTTAAAGGCATACTTACTCTCAGAAATGAAAAATGATTATGTATACCAGAAGATGACATGCGGTGAAGCATGTTCCCAGCTCCCCGTGGGGTAAATATCCCTTTGCGCTGCATCACAGCTTCAGATATTCAGGACGGGTATTGGTGTTTGGCTCTAACATTTGTCTGTATTTGCCATAAGGCAAATCTATCTATTTTAAGGCACCGTACTATTCTTAACCGGCAGTACGAAGAGATGGGAAGAACGCTTAATTCTTAGACAGAATACAAAGATAAATATCCTACAAAATAGGTCGAGTTTTATATAAATGTATGAAAACATTCGCCTTTATGACCCATTTTTTAAAAAAAATATGCAGTGTTTTCTCATGTAAGTAAAGCATGGTGGGACTGGCCATAGTTAGAGGGCCCTGGCACTTTAAGGCACACAGCTGCCAAATGAGGTACGGGTGGCTGCCGGCTGGATATGCGCAATCACATGTTACACTTTTATATTTACGCCGTATACTGCCAGGCATATCACATCTCACAATGCGGACCCGATAGAATCGGTAAGTGTGTAGCCCTACCGGCACCTGTCCAGTGTGCCGGATGCCCAGTCCAGGCCTGGATTAAGGTGTTCATTTATAAACTAGTTTTATGCTGTTTCCATGGACTCTATAGTTGCCTAAATTGCTAAGAAGGAGTTAATAACTATTTTGGCAAAACCCGTCCAAAACCGTACACTTCTCACCAGAACCAAACTACAGTGTCCCACTTTGGCCATTTCAAATATTGTAAGTTTTCCATAGTTAGCCATGAGTTACATATATTATTCAGAATAAATAAATATTCACATACCTGGGAACTTTCTAAATGAGCGGGCCCTGAAACTCTTAAAGTATTAACCCTTTAATAGTCCATTGTGAAGTTTCTATATAGTGGCTCGCCAAATGTGTTCCTCAGTTGACTCTAACAGCCGTCCCAATGGAAACCTTGACTTGTCATTATTTAAGGACACACTTAATTGAGTGAACTGCAATTAAGCAGGGATATCAACCAAACCATAGTGGTAGCAATAGCACCAATTGGGAGTCTTATATATGGTCATAGGAGAGTAGAATAGGAAGGCGACAGCTCCAGGCCCTGTGTGACCCTGAGAATCTGCCCCTTCACCTTGAGACTTGGGCAAAAACAAGGTCCCAGAGTTCCCAGGGATGGTTATTTGTTATTAGGTACACAAATCATTTTAGATACAAGGCCGAGTTTAAACATAGGGGGGTTTTCACTTTATTAAGTGGAATTTCTTTTCCTTTTTTAAATGCATTTATAAGTATATTGTAAGGTCATAAGCGAAGGGTCCTCTTCTCCTTCTGTACCAGGATTTCTTTACGTACGTTAATCCTTTTTAGTCATTTTCGCTCTCCCTATTGTAATAGCGCTACGGATTCTACTGGCGCTCTATAAATAAAATCTAATGGAATGTAAATTGCCATATAGGAATTTTAGCGAGTTGTTTTATAAGATATAGTTAAAGTTCGGGATTTTTTTTTAATTTCTTTTGTTGTAATAAATTTGCGAATGCAATTTACACCATATTGTACATGCATACCGAGGTTTTATTTTCAACGATGTTATCAAACACGCACCTTCACAATGACATATTGCACCAGCAAAGCAAATTAATCCCACAGAAACAGTGCTGCCTTCAATTATTGTCTGTAGGAGCCATGATATGTGCTATAAATTGTTATGGGGGAAAAAAAAAACCCATCAAGAAAATTTTGCGTGGGTTTGTTTATACATAAATTTGATCGTGATGGGAAATAAAAAATACATAGAAACAAATTAAAGTTTACTTTTAATATTACAGTAAAAAAATAAAAAATAAAAGTAGAAATATGACCAAAAATGTAAGTGTCAAAATGATTAATTAGCCAAAAATAAAATATTAATAACAAACGTGAATTCAAGGAGAAAAACATTTCGCAATCTGCCTGTATAATCACTTAGGGTTATAAAGTATAAGGTTGACACTTTATGGTGGAACTTGAATGATGTTGGAGACCCCATAATGTTATATTTTAATAAGGGACTTCATGGTCCCAGAATAGGAGTGGGGGTGGATAAACCATTTTTAAATACCAATTTGCTTTGGGAGCTTGTATGAACCCGAGACAAAGAGATAGTGCCCGAAAATCAGGACTGTTGGGAGGTATGCCGATGTCATGACGTTAAGCTCACCTTCTCAGAATATTAAATTGGTCAATAGAGTTGCGTATGAATGGTGTCAACCAATAGGAGACAGCATACCTGTAGCCATCTCCAAAGGCACAATTAGTAGTCTTGATGCAGTTCCAGGTTTTAACACCGGGGGCGCTGTTAATGGCTACTCTCCATGTTAATAACCAGGACCAGTATATACACTAACTGACTAATTATCCGCTGCTTTCAATGAGAGGACATGTAGGTAAAAGTTAGTTATTTAAATCAGTTAATTTTTTTATGGAATTTGCTGTTGGACAGGTAATTAGAAGGACAGAGGCTATGAATACAATGCACACTCAAAGATTAAATTAGCTCATTAAATATTTATTTTGTTTGCCAACGTTTTGGCCACACAGGGCCTTCGTCAGGGCAAAAAGCATTTTTAAAGGCCTTTACAAAATGTTTTTAGCCTGACATTGGCCGTGTGTGACTGAAACATTGGCAAAACAATACTTCTCATTTAATCTTTGAGTGTGCATGGTATTTATATTACATTTGCATCTGTATTAGAACGTTTTATTTAGAATTTGTATTTATTTTTCAGCTAATTTGTTTTGATGATGTGTAGCTAGATAGATGGATAGATAGACAGATAGATAGATAGATAGATAGATAGATAGATAGATAGATGGATAGATAGACAGACAGACAGATAGATAGATAGATAGATAGATAGATAGATAGATAGATAGATAGATAGATAGATAGATAGATAGAGAGGGATATAGATAGATAGATAGATAGATAGATAGATAGATAGATAGATAGATAGATAGAGACTATCCACTTGTTTCCATTAAGAAAGTGCATTACCTTTTTTTTTTTTTCTTTGCCATCTACTCCGCCACTCGAAGGGTTAAGAAGAAACCCAGGACTGCGATAATCATGGGAGGAGAAATATGCCTTAGAATGTTATCGTAAACACCTCTATACATTGTAGCAGAAAAAAAAAAAACACAACTCCTTCCCATTGAGTGTTAAAATGCCAGGGGTTGTCAAAGAGAAGACATGTAAACAATGAAATAAAAACACCTACCTCTGCTGTTATGTTGCAAATGTTGTTTAGGTTTAACCTCTTATTTCCCATGAAAGTCTTGAATCAGTAATTGCATTATATAGTTAGTCATTGAATGTGGGAGTATTCTTTGACTTAAACCTAAGATGATAAAATGTCTCTTTTTTTTATATTTTTTTATATTTTTTTTACACACTGTAATATGCATAAAGCATTTTTTTTATTATCAACGAGGAACTTGCTTTATGCATATTACATATATTATATATATATATATATATATATATATATATATAAAAAAAACAACATAAAGCATTCTCTGTGCATGTGGGCGACACAATACAACAATTTTATTGTTTGGATAAATTACATCACTAGGTCCTTTTGCATATAAATAGGAGACAAAGTACATTAATCTCTAGAAATGGACCAGCTTGGTTCACTCGCTTTTATTTACAGGGCTCCCTTAAGATATAGAAACAAAATGAACCGTAGTGCTGTTTTTTAACTGTTTATGTGCTGGTGGGGGGGGACATTTCAAGGTAGTTGCACTGCTACTGCTAAGCAGACCAAGAAACTACAGATCCACAGACGGAAAACTAAAAATCATAGGAATTAGCCAAAACTGTGCTCTTTCGGTTGTCTAAATCATTAAAATCTGCAACAATAAAGCCAATAGCATTGAGTGTGACATCTCAGTGAAAAGACGCCTGGAAAAGCGTTACTGTTGCTCGAAAAAACGAGCGGAGCTTCCAAGAAAATCAATGAAAATAAGATATGTGCCAGTAGCCAAAGCATTCATTGGACTTGGCATGAAAATGAGTGTTATCGTGATGTTAATGTGTGAAACCCAAACAGAAATCCAAATAATAACAGGCTGCATTCTCTGCAAACTGTAAGTGGGAAAAGATCCACTCTACCGAGAACACAAAGAACAAATGGGTAGATAATAAACTTTCAAGCATGCGTCGTGTGAGGGACGCTGTTGGAAAATGAACAGTGTTGCCAGGGTCACCCATGGTATATAAACCCTAGTCCAAGGAGGTTACCTCTGTTCGGACATCTTGGATTAACCCTCAGTAGCCCTTGGATTACTAGACCTCATGGTCCAAGCACCTGGCGTTCACCAGCCAGATATTTTAGGCTTCTAATCTTGTGGGCTACGTCCTTGTACTACAGTTCTTCCTAAATTCTTTTGGCTCCTTGGTGTTCCTTGGTCCTTGTGTTCCTACGTTTATTGTCTTTTTGACTTTGGCCCGTCTGGCTACGTTTTTTTTTTTTGGTCTGCCTACATAAATCCAAGCTCCTGGCCTCTCGACACCGGACGTAGCTCTGTTTTTCCTTGCCTACATTGTTTCTGGACTACTGGTCTCCTACCCTTGGCTTGTGTGACAATACACTCTTTGTGACTGTGGCAACAGGGGAGGAAGAAGGAGGGACACGGGGGGGTTGGAACTAAAGAGATCAGACTGATAGTATAGATTTGTTCACCTATAGTCTTCTACAGATACAATGTTTCGGATTTCACAATTTTAGGCATCTTGGCGTTTTTTTCACAATTGTTGACATCATTTTAAGAAATCCAGAATTGTTGATATATTTAGTTGGAAATACTTATTGACACTCGTGGAAATGAGTACGTATCTGATATAAAATGAGTTGAAAATAATTATTTACTTCAAGTGTACGCTTCCTTTCTCCTCCTTTTCTAGAGTGGCTTATGAAGACCATTGAGTACTATTTTATAAAAAGAAGCACATTTTTCCTCATCGGCTTGATTTTTTTAAAAAATAAAACTGTACCAATGAATGTGTTTTGAAAATACGTATCCATACTCAATGTGGAGTAATCACTATGGAAACCAATAGAATGCACCTGCTGGTTGCCTAATTTATTGCACCCGCCCTTAAATTTCCCCATTCAAGAGATAAACCATTGTGTTTTCATTTTTTGCTACATCTACATGCACTTTTCTTACAGTGACATTAATTGACTTCTGATGCAGCATGATTGCTTCTGATAAGGGATTATTTAAAAAAGATCAATTGCCATGCAAAGTTCAAAAAAAATGTGGTCGCCATGGCAACTAATGGAACAGTCCCAACACGGTCATTCCATTGGTTGCTATGGCAACACGACAATTTTTTTTTTTTTTACAACTTTACTCCAGAATTCTTTTATTAATAATCCATAATATAACTAATGTAACCGTAATATATAATTTATATAAAATGTTCCCAAATTGGGTAGCAGCCATCCATATACGTTCTCTGAGCAACAAAAATCCATCGTAATACGCCAAGTGTCATTTGTGGGTTTGTGTTGCGTTTTCATGGTATCTTAAAGAGGATGATCAAATGTGGAAAATAAAATAACGATAAAGAAAAGAGAAGAAAGTGCAGTCCTATCAACTCAAGCGATCTTAAAGACTAATTGAGCAAATTCTAAACGTAGGTCCAATTAAAGAGCTTGTTTCTTCTTAATGTTTCATATTTCTTCATAAATAAATTGATTAAGTGTATAGAATCCATACTTGTTTTAATGCAACGTTCTAGTGCTTTTATAGATTCTTCTCCGTGCTATGACATGTCCCATCATGGAGACCTCAAGGTCTTTCTGGTCCAGTTGGGCCGGGCAAATTCCTCTTAGAAAACATGTTATTTATTTAGTTAGGTTGATAGTTATTCAGTAACGTACATCTTCTACTGCACAGCCTCCATAGTGTAAATGGGCTGGTTGGCGAGATCTCCCTTGTAACCAACCCATTGAGCGTTGGGGGGGACCTGATCTCCCAAGAGCACGGCTTGTCGCGTTTCGCGCCAGAAGGACTGCCGAGGCCCCCCTGACCGTCACTGATTACCCCTTTACATCCTAAAGGCTCGACTACCGGCAGTGGAACCCATTCTGCTACGTTTGTCTCAAGGATATATAGTATGAATAACAACAGTCAAAGACCAATAGAGTGAGCGGCCAAAAAAAAATTATTCGAAAGGACTCGAAATTTATCTGCTGCTTCTCTAAAGCGTAATGCATTGTATTTTGTAGTCACAGAAGGTTTAACTCAAACGATTATGGAGCATTGAATCACAGCCGAAGAGTAAATCAAGGAAGCACATGGAGACTTTTACTGCTGAGCTACATTTGCCGTAGATTAAGTCACAAGCAAACGTGATGACTTAATACCCACCTTATTCATTACAGGATCAGCATTAATTTTATGTTTCAAATTTAAGACCACAATACGTACCAACGTCAAGTCTAAGTACAAAACGATTTTTCTGCAAGACCATAGTTTTATTTTCCTGTGAACAAACTTGTTAAATAGCCTTAGCTGTACTGTGCCTGAAAAATATTAAGTAGTAATAATAATCAATATGTTATATATATATATTTATCCCCCAGAAGACTACAGGTAATCTGTCTGATCATAATGAATTGCCGGCATGGAGTAATATTATTGATAGCCTGTAATATTATTAACAAGGCTTAAGCGTCTAATATTATGCCAATATTGCTATCAGACTGATAGAAAAATCATGTTTATGATGTTCTGGTCAGGGCTTTGCAATATATAATTATATATTTATTAAGATGGATTCTATTAGACCATGGTGGGTCCTTTCGGGCACGCGCATGTGCCTAAAAAGAAAAAAATTACTCTTATCTTCACTTGTCTACCTTCTATGGTCCCAAACTGAGGACATCTTAAAGGTCTTTTGGGTATTCTGTCCACCCTCTCCAGAAACCTAAGATTCTCCATTATCTGTCATGGCAGAAAGTTTATATTTACCAGGTAAATTCTAGATATACGTGGAAATAGACTAAAGCCTTACGGCTAACATAATAAAGAGAAACAGAGAGAAACAAAATGGTGGATTTGTACGAAGCTTCTTCATCAGGTCCTCCTTGCTCTTAGGCTAAAGGCCCATCCTCTCTAGTTATTGAACGGTGTCTACTTCACTGAGAGGGTGCTGGATAAGTGGAACGGCATTCCCGTATAAATGGTAAAGGTTAATACAGTGAGGGAATGTAAACATGCATGGGACAGGCATATGGCTCCTGAATCTCCTGGACGAGACCAACGACTTAAGGTTTGATATTTTACATCAGGAAAAAGTAGATGGGCCTAATGGGTCTGATCTGTTGTCAAATTCTATGTTCCTGTGTAACAAACAGTAATTGCGATCCATTTGTGGGAAGTGACAACTAGATAAAGTGTATTTGGATTATCTGGTCTCTATGAAGCCTGTATGTGCCTGAAACGACACATTAACAGAGAAATCAACTGATTGTAATAGCTTCATTTACCTTCACAAATACGAATGTTGAGAAAGGTCACAATTTTACTTTTTTTTTTTCAAAAAAAGAAAACATAAAAATATCATAGTATTTAATATTAACCTAATTCTTAATAACCTCAATAACCATCCCTGAAACTTAAAAGCAAGAATAGGGTAATACAGGGCTGGCCTGGCGATCACAAAGCAACACTTTAAGGCCGGCGGCCACCTGATGACGTAAGTGCAGCCGACGGCACCGATGTCCAGCGGCCCAATGGGCATTGGACCCCTATACCAGAGGGCCAGTCCAGGCCTGGGGTGATATACATACCTGGGAACTTTCGGCCTCCGGCTACCCTGAGCCTTCCCTTGCGGGACGCGGCCAGGACTGCCCGCTGACGTCAAGGGATTCAAGGGAAAATGGGCGCTCCCACGACCCGGAGGATTCGGGTCTCGGCCAGGAGGATTCGGGTCTCAACCAGGAGGATTCGGGTCACAACCAGGAGGATTCGGGTCTCAACCAGGAGGATTTGGGTCTCAACCAGGAGGATTCGGGTCTCGTCCAGGAGGATTCGGGTCTCAACCAGGAGGATTCGGGTCTTAGCCAGGAGGATTCGGGTCACAACCAGGAGGATCCGGGTCTTGACCCGGAGAAGCGGTGCTTCACCCAGCAATCTTCTGGTCAAATCCGGAAAGTTCCCAGGTATAGTGATATACGAAACCCATGTATTTTTTCAGAATTAAAATAAGGTAAAATTAGGACAGTATTGGCACTGTACTAACACTTAAAAAGTGAAATTCTCATACTTCAATAAACAAATTGTAATTTAACGTTATCAGTAATGTAATAATACTTCTCGGGTCTCTTTCAAACCTAGTATTTTTTTTTTTCCCTTTCATTTTCCGATATTTTTAATCCGTAGATTAAAGCTGGCCCACTTTGCAATTTGTCATTATACTGTGAGAATTTATACGCCATAAGTCCTACCACCCTCATACTTTCTCTCAGTAGCCTTAAAAGATTATACAAAATTATGTACCAAAGCGATACCAGTATCCAAAAATAGAATGTTTAATGGCCACGAGGATTAAGCATTCTGAAATGCAGAAAAGATGTTTGCGAAAAGACAGGATTAACTCAAGAGAATGCTGTTTTTTTTTCTCTCTCTCCTCCTAAAGAACATTATTTGCCTGTGGCTTGTATGTATTAGTTACATAAATTGGTGTATGCATGGACCGCATAAAATAAAAAGCAACACGAATGTTAATTTGCGTGACATTTATTTTTCTATGGGGAATGTAGATGACGCCGACGATATTATTGCAAAAGGTTGTTTTTTTTTTTTGTTTTGTTTTTTTAAAGCCAATAAAATAAAAAATATTGTAAATGCGTTGGGTAAAATGCAAATATCGGCTAGGACGGCCGCAATCTAAAATGATCTGGATACTAAGGTTTGAGGGCAGATTAAAGGGAAAGTATTGTATATTGTGTGGTTTATTAACTTTGGACATCCACCCGGCATCAAATGCTGTGTATTGGGATAATAATGCTAATAAAAAAAAAAAAAAAAATAATAATAATAAAAAAAAAAAATTATAGTTCTGTATAAAAGTTACAAACATAATAACAATAAAAACTTTACTTTTTTATTATTTTTTCTAGAATAGTATAGCACCTTCATTGTGCTTAAATTAAATCATATTTAAAAACGTTCCTTTTTTCTGAAAGCTTTTCCTGTAGATTTCCCAACGAACAATTATTTTGCGATTTTTTTATTATTTTTTCAAAAAAAAAAAACTATTAGGCATAATAGCATTAAAAGCTATATCTGCCATTACCAATGCTCAAGTATAATTAAACACACATCAACAGGGCTATAACATAAAAGTAAATGATGTTGTAATTCTTGAGTTATTAATTTGTTTTTAAATTATAAGTCTGAAGTTGAAAATATAATGAAATGCCATTAAAGACACCAAGTGTGCCTCGGTTTGTTAAGTTATTTTTTTCTCAACATAAAGCATTGTTTATATGGGCTGGATTAGGGAAACCTGGAGTTTCGTAAATTAACTTTCTTGTTAATGCAATTTAATAATATAATATTGATGTATTTCGTGGAGTCTTTAAAATGTAGCTGTGAAATTTTTCCGATAATTGTGTTTTCCTCCATAAAAAAAACAAATACCTATTAAGTAGGAAAAGATTTATTGTACTCTTTTCTTAAATGCGAAACTTTTACAGTTATGTAAACTGGAATAAAAGTAAGTTTCATCTTAGTATAAAACTACATTCTATTTAACTTAGAGACGCATTCTCAGTTTAGGTCTATGGATCCATTTGTCCATCATTGAAAATTATGATTATTAAGACTATACTTCTTTTTGTTTGCGCGTGGTACTGATAATATGGTATTGGAACATGTTCAGTTACACAGGTTCTTCTATGTTAGCTTCTTTTTTTACCTTGGAAGCCTTTAAATGCAGTTTATGTTTCACTCATCACTAGTATTTGCAGTATCTTTTTAATCTTCTCTTGAAAGTATACTTATTCGTGTGTTATTTCAAGATTTAGGGAAACAGCTGAACATTTTTCCTTCCTTCCTTCCTTCCTTCCTTCCTTCCTTCCTTCCTTCCTTCCTTCCTTTCTTCCTCCTTTTCTTCCTTCCATACTTCCTTCCTCTCCTTCTACCCAACCTTTCTTCCTCAGTACTTCCTTCTTCCTGTCCTTCCTTCCTTCCTTCCTACCTTCCTTTCTTGCTTCCCTCCCTCCTTCCCTCCTCTTTTTCATTCAACTACATAATACTACTGAAATGTGTTCAATAGTTTTCCGCTGACATGACAACAGTGCCTTCCAGCCTATAACTGCTCTGTACCAATGACACAAAAGACCTAAAATGTGTTGTTGTAATAGCCCATGGCATAGAAATGGTTATAATTTGTTTTCCATTTGTATTCTTTACTTTGGGCAGATTCAACATGCATTTTTAATATTATTTAACAGATGTCTTTACCAAGTCAGTTTGCCAATAATTCACTATGAGAGTTACGTTTTTTGTCTTCATTTTATTTGAAACGTGATCAGTAACTAAAGAAAATAAAGAAAGTATGGAGGGCAGTCCCCATAGTGTCAATGAGTCAGTTGGGGAGATCAGAGATCAGCCCTTTGACTAGGGGCATTACAGGGATACCTGGACCTAGTCGGCCTAGGCCAGAATATGCCACTGCCAGGCTCACCAGAAGTGGAAGGGCATTATCAGGAGCCTGACCAGGCTAAATCCCATCCTCATCCCATTCCATTCATGTAGAACCTCGTTATCCAGAGCCTTAAATAAATAATATACACCTAGTTAACCCCTTAAGGACAATGGGCGGTTCTTAAACCCATTAAAAACAATGCATTTTGAGCCCGTACATGTATGGGCTTTGTCATTAAGGGGTTAAATACTCTAATAAACATTTGCATTTTGAAGAAGGATAGTATACTTTGGAACTTGGCTTGGTAGATTATAAGACTATTAAACCTTCATTTGAAAAATATGATTCAGGCCAACCTTGAGGCTTTCTTGGAGCCTTTCCAACAAAAAAAGATCATCAGTAGAACAAACTTAATCCATGATAAGTAGAACGGAACCAAATATAATGCATAGAAGAAGATTTGGATATATAATTTAATATATTCTTGGAAAAAAAAAAACAGTTCTCCTGAAAGTCCGTCGCGTTAGGCAATGTCCTTTTGCATAAAATATACTAAGTCATAGTTATCAATATTAAATGTATTATAAAGCTTGCATGAAGGTTGGTCGAGGGCTATTATTATTTTATGACTGTAGGCAAGCGGCCAGTTTCAAATTGCTCAAACATCTTACTCCTGAAAAATGATGTCATCTATTTTTATATTATAATATTTACCAAAAGTGTTTATTGAGAAAATACAGAAGAGAGAGAATAAAAGTCAAGGTTCAGGAATCCGAGGGAGAACAATGCCGTCTGATTCGATCCTGTAAATTTCATTTAGTTGGTAAGTAATTCTTAAGACGTGATAAAGGAAAATGGTACCCAATTATTATTATTATACTCTGCAGCGCTCAAAATGTATAATGTCACACGCCGGGAATAGAACATTTTCAAACTCACTATTATGGAATTGGGAAAAAAAAATATTAACCATTGTTTATATAGTTGAGAACAGTTATACCCGGAATGGCTCCTTTTTTTCATCGGGGGGGGGCATGGATTGGGATGATTATAGGCAGGTAGGGAGTGGAGATGTGTCAACACACACATAGCTGTTATATACATCACCAAATGTAATATTCATCACCTATTAGGTTATATTTTATATAAAAAAAGTAATTGATAATGACGCGTTTTGCCTCTCATTCCATTCGGCGCATCTGGAAGTGTATTTTTTTTTAAATGACCGTATTTCCCCATGTATAAGACGCACCTTTTTTAGAAAAAAAATGGGGTCTAAAAATTGGGTGCATCTTATCAGAGGTGGGCATGATAGGAGTGCGATTGCTAACAGTTGCTAGCAGCCAACATCAATCACACTCATATCATGCCCAGGCAGCCAGTACAAAAACTTTATGTAATATTTTTTATTATTATTTTGGCCCCCAAAAATAGGGGTGCATCCTACAAGGGAGCGTCCTATACTTGGGGAAATACGGTATACTGAAATCCGCAGCTCTGACTGCCTTCCGCACGTGCTAAATTCTCAACCGTATCTTAATTATCAATAAGATGGAAGTGCATCCTCTGATCGTTCACAACACAGGAGTGACAAACTCCTACAAATATTGAATTAATCTAAATAAAATAGAAATCACATGCTACTTAACCATGCTAATTTAAGAAAATGCTAATAATATTACATTCCCAGAACAGAATGTCGCCTTGCAGGAAATCTTATAAATCAACGCAGCGATAATTTCCTATATATATATTTCTTTATTTATTTTCTTTGTCTGTTTATGGCTTTTTGATTTTTTTTTTCTTTTATGTTACGAAAACATCTGTTTTATATAAGGTTGTTACGATACAGAAGAAGCAAAATTTGGGTGCCGGTTATTTGAAATTTAGTATTAAAGTGTATAGATTTAAAAATATATAATTGTTGGGTAGTTTAGGGGTACTTCTTGAGTTATTATATACCCCTAGGCTGCTGTGATCTGAGGACAGAAAAACTTTAGGGTCAGATTTTTAGATGTAATGTAAGGAAGTTTTATGTCTTTCGAGAAGGTGGTCGATATATGGAACAGACTCCCAGAAGAAGTGGTGGAAGCTAATATAGTAAGAGAATCCAAAGATGAGTGGGATAGGCGTGTGGCTTCTTAATCTAAGCCAAGGCCAAGGACTGATTAAGGTTTGAGTCTCTACATCAGGACTAGATGGACCTAATGGGGCTGATCTGCCATCAAATTCTATATTTTTTTTACAATGCAGCATATATCATGAGTAAAAAATAAAATGCAGTTATATCCTTTACGCAGCATCTTATACCAAAAAGGTTACTTCTTAGGCTTTAGGAACATTTTAGACATTTTATATAATGGTCTTTTTCGGCTTTAGAGTAAAGGCATTGGGTTGATCGTAAGAATCATGAAACATGAGCAATGCCGCCAGTCTCCCAGCAGGACGTCTCACCATCTCAACATTCGCTAGGGTGGATATTCACTTACAAAAGGTCTTGTGCTGTATAACACGGATATTTCGCCATTGAAAGGATGACTTCAAATACTTTAATGACAATATAAGTGACATTAAATTATAGTACTTGAGAATGACTTAGATCTTTGAAGCTATAGTAATTTTGTTACTTTAAGTGCAAGTATTCCATGATTTTATTTATTTATTTACTTACTTACTGACTGTGGCAAAAAAAAAATTTTTTAAAGGGGAATCCATATAATAAATAATATTAATAATAAATATAAATAATAATAGTTAATAATTTTACATATTTATATAAAGTAATATATTTATATACAAGAAGATTTATTTTTATACACCATAACTAGATGGTTATATATTCATGAACACGATAAAACATTTTCTATTTTTTTATTAAAATATGTTTTATATTATTATTATTTTTTATTATTATTGTTATTATTATTATTATTACAAAGATACTGAACTGTGACAATTAAGACAAAGAGTGGAGAAATGGAGTGCAACAATGTTTCAAATGTGCCAGGTTTTTTTTCTTTTGTTTCATTTTCACTTGTTTTTGACAAAAACACAAATTCTTGCAAGAGTAAAAGACAAAAAAAAAAAGCCACGTTTCACAAATTTTAGACACATATTTGAACCTCTTTAATTGCGCTTTTCGATGTTAAATCATATTTTATTCAAGGATTCCTAACACTCTAAATATCAGCGAAGAAGGAGACCTATAGAGATGTTGAGAGTCTGTTGTGGTGGAGGTTAGAGAGGAGGTTAGAGAGATTGGCAGAATTGTCGGAAAATTGAAAGGAAGAGGAATGCTTGTCCTTGCTTTCAGAAACGATCTCTTTGCTAGAAGGGGATTTTGGCTGCCAAATTCAAAACGTTAAATAATCTCCGGATTAATTGGGTCGTTTCAAGTTTATAAGATATCAACAGAAGAGTTTATTTTGCTAAGAGGCTGATCATAATTCTGAAATTAGCTATTTAAAAAGAGCCGGGTTGTAAAAGACCACAAAAAATATGCTTCAAAAAACAAAAAAAAACAACAAAAAAAACCCGTAAATTTATAAATAAAAGGAAAAATCTAGAAGAAATATGCATAGCTGTCTCTAATGTTGTCTATACTAAGACAAGAATGTTTATTACAATTACATTTTGGAAAAGCAGTTCAATCATTTGTAAGATTTGACAAATAACGGGCAGAATTGCGATCACCCAAACAGGACCCAATCTTATCCAAACTTTGGTTATTCCTTAAAATATGAAGCATACATTTTTTTAGGTGACGTAAAACCTAGACGGATCCCCATGTCACCAATAAAAAGTAGCCGTCTAAACATCTCTTCGTACCCTTCTTTTTGACCATTGTCTGTGGTTACAGTTGACTGTAGCTCTTCTATTTCATCACATAATTAATTTTAATTAAATACTGTATTGTTAAACTACTGTGATCGGGGTGAAACCCTTTTGGTTTTCTCCTATGCGTTGCATAACTAAGTTTGGAAGGAGAGCAGAAGTTTGCCGATAACTTCTATTTATTAAATAAGGGAAATGTAATTTTATAAGGCTTTTTTAATATGAATGTACATATGTTTGGGCGACATGTCGCCTGGATTCCTCTATTTTGTGGTGGCACCAATTAAAAAATAATACTTTATAGGGTAAAAAAAGACTCAAGGAGCCATTCTGTATCCGGCGGAGATAAAATATCGATTTGCTCTTTGTTCTAAGGTGCTGTTTTACACAGCTTGGAGCTCGTCAAAGCTTTGATGATCATCAACTCTCACTCCCCCTGCTGAGAACGTTGAGAAGGTATCGAGTTAGCTCTCACGATCATCAAACCCATGTCGTATTAATGGATGTTACAATGAAATGGTGGCCTGGGAAGCCACCAACAGCCAGCTTGACATGGTACCAGCAGATAAAGTTATATCATGGTCCTCAGAAATGTCTTTGGTTATTCGGCAAAACCGCCATCGTTCCTACATGGACTTGTTTAAGCATAACTTAAATTTCAGATATTAACCTGACGTATTACACTTTTACGGAGGGTGGGCTGGCAACTTTCATATCAAGGCACAAATTAAACCCCATACTTCACTAACCCACAGAGAAGGTCAATGTGGTCCAATACAACACCCCAATGGATCTAGTAATGATGTAAAAGTTACATGTCCATGTCACCTAGCTAGATGGAAGAATCCAAGTAAAAAACACAAAATAACAAAAATCTTCTGGTAGTGGCACACAATTTTAAGATTAATAAAATTGGCCATCACCCACTGTTGGCTTGGCCAGCCTTCTTCATTACCTTCAGGTCATCTTTACTAATACGTATTCTATATATTCAACTACAAGACATTACACTGCACCTTATACAGAAAATTACACAACACTAAATACCCAAACGAACCAACAAATGTAAAAAAATAATATTCCGAGCTGTCTTCTGTGTTTTAATTTGTTTAGTTGAGTGTCCCTCCTCATTTGGAAGAGGGAAGATGGAAGCAAAGACTGTTGATGATGGATTTATCAATATTGTATGAATACCGTCGAGTAGATCATCATAGTTTGTCAACAGTTTGCGAGGTAAATAGCAAAATGCGGGGAGAAAACGTAAAAAATCATGCACGAAGAATGTGAACGGTTCGTCTTGCAAGCAGTTTTAATTAGATTCTGAATACACCTGCACAAATCAGGACCCAGGAGGCTCCAGATTTAGTTTATCCATTGGGAATGCGGGTTTGGGGAAAATAATCATAAAACATAAAACATTGCATCTATGATGTAAAGAAAAAATCCGATCAGGAAACGAATCACATGCAGTCGGTAAAAGGTAAGCAGAATTTGGGCGACCATCTGCTTTTATAATTACTTCTCTGCAACTGTAAGGTTTTTCAGCGGAAGGATTTTTTTTTTTTGCTGAAACAGCATGTTTACAAACTCAACAAAAGGTAGAATCTGGGGCCGGTAAACTATTATTCTACTTTTGTTCGTTGGGCAGCCATTTTTTTTATTAAAGGGGAATGTAAGGAAAAAATTTCTACTGCGGGGACAGTTAGCTTAATGTTGAATAGTAAAAGACTCACCAGCTCAATCGTCACTTTAAATTTATGTTGGGGTCTATTTTGGGTGGACAAAGCATTTTACTGCATGCAAATCGGTGCAAGCAGTCTATAAATATTGGAGTTAAAAAATGAGACTCCTCCCCCAGTGGCCCGTTACTGAAAGCAGGAAGCATATCTGTGTACACTTCTTGCACATGCTCAGTAGCACCCCTATTCTAGTCAACAGGAGCTGACCTCACCTATATACCAGATAGAGTAACAGCAGCCAATCACATTTGTGATAGCAAGACAATGATCTTTTGTTAGCATACAAGCAATTGGCTGCTGCTTCGATTACTGTAATTTGGAGTGCTACCAACCATGCGCAAGTGGTTTACATACCCATGCTTCCAGGTTTGAGTAGAGACAGATGGGCAGGAATTAAGTCCCACTTTTATTAACTCTATTAATAAGGAATGCAATCATCCACAGAAAAATTGATTCCTACATCAATTATTTTGTTTAATATAATTTTTATGACGATTTAACAATCACTGGATGAAAAGATGTCGCTTTTAATATATTCCATATGATTAAAATCCTCCGTAGCAAGACATTGTTATGACATAATGGTGGGTTCCCTACCAATGACGATCTGGCATACCCTTTAAGTGTTTGGGATTTAAGTATAAATATATATATATTTTTTTATTATTATTATTTTGTTTTGTTTCGCCCCCCCCCATCTGTATTATGAATGTAGGACATCACTAATAGTAAATGACAGTTTCAGGACTGGACTGTTCCTTTTAACGTTCCCTTTTTCTTCAGCCTTGGGTCTTCGCGGTATTAGTTCCACTAGGTATGGACACAGGGGACCCGTGGAGAGAGTCCTGGGTCAAGCGCCAGTTCAATGAGCTGATCCAGATTAGGACATGCTTGGGCTCCCAATGTCTAGGATATAAAGTTTTTTGGGGGGTGGGGGATGGGTATTGCTACCCCCCCTCCCAATTACCAGACCTATAATAAAGCATGGAGAAGCTCACGCTAAAAGCTCCACTAAAATACAATTTGTGCCTGTATCCTGTTATCTGGATATTTATAGTGTCAGCTGTTTTTTTTACACAAATCAATACGTGCGGACAGGTAAGATTTATAGCAGATTAATCATCATATATTTTTTCACTGTCAAACTCTCCACTTAGTAACAATATCTAGCTTTGGTGAAACATATGATTTTGACGTGAGCTATGGAACGATCTGTAATAAAGTTAATTGATCTGCAGTAACTTAATTGAAAACATTAATGTAATAAATAAACTACTAAACACATAAACCAATTGAGAAAAATGTCCTTAATGGACAAAATTTAATTTTGATTTCTACCTAAAGCCATTTAAATTCTTTTAGAAGTTAAAAGAGTTAAAAAAATGATTAACCTTGAACCAAAGTTAATAAAGGGGCCAATATTAAGTTAGACAGTAACATAGTAATTGGTAAGCCCATAAAGTTAATATGATATAAAATAAATTTGAAATGTAAATGATTTGTAAATATAGATCTATTGATTAACAAAAAAAAGATCCTGTAGAAATTATTATATTTATTTGTTTAGTTGATTTTCTACTTCTACAAAGTAGAATTACAAATTCTATCCAGCTATTTATTGAATCCCTGTAAAGGTGAAACTTATTATGTTTTTTTACAAATACAGGGGAGGGCAGATACTTTCATGGTTTTATGATCTGGGATTGATCCCAGAATTACACAAATTTAAAATACTTAAACAAGTAAAGAAAAATAAAAACATTTTTTTTTCAGACGTTTTGGGTATACTTGGGAACTCTGTGGGTTTGACTCTGAGTCTCCGGGGTTAGTTTGATTGTTCCCAGGAAGAGGAGGAGTCTATGGCCATGCCCAATCCCTGCTAGCTTTCCCTCCCACTACAGGTTGCCTGGGGCTAATCCTGCCCCCCCCACACATGACTAGCCCTGCCCCTTCACCAAGCCACTCCCCCTGAAGAAGGAGAGGTCCGGGTAACCTACACAGGGAAGTTCCCTGGTATGGTTATGGGACTGCCACATTTTTCTCGATATTGTCATTGAAATAAATAGAATATTAGATATTTTATATAAAAAATCTATTTTCAGAATCAGCTTCGGAAGCGTATATGCAGCGTAGGTGTCTAGAAAGGTCACGCTAAAATCCATAGCATCACAATGTTATCCAGATATCTATAGGTCCATAAATCCACATTATTACAAAGGTATGTGGGCCCAAATTTCATAGCAAAGGGAATTATTTTATGTATTGCTGTTGTTTTAAGGATAGACATTCATAATGCTTGTTTGATTTTGAATTAGACGCAAAGGGCTTCTATCTGAAATAAAATTGGGGGTGAAAAATCTACTTTATTACATCATATTTTATGTTTTAAAACTCATCCAAAGTCAAACACTTAATTTCCACCATTGTAAAATTTTATTAGCGTTGACTTAATAAAATTATGAGATTCCAGGAAAACATTTAAGAAGACTGCACACTAGAATTTTTTGGCTCGGAACGCTGCTCGATTGTTTTAGTAGGATTTTTGGATTGGAAGATAACAAGTCTCCAAACACAATGAATGAACACATTGCTTTAGAGTCATTAATCCATACATTGCCCGGTCTAGATTACCAGCGTGGAGGACATGTCTAGATTACCACGTTTTCGGGGACACTACAGGAGCGAAATGCAACCTTTTAGCCTATTTAGCCACGGTTGGCGTCTCTGGCCTACGGTTAGAGGTTGGAGAAAGCTTTCGTCCATAATCACAAAATGGCGGACAGTAGCAATTTCCTACTGCCAGAAAAAAAGTTATTCCGTGGCCGGTGACATCATGTTCACGTTATATGATGCATGTGACATTTGAGGACTTAAATAGGACATTCACATGAAATATACACAGGATGTAGCCAAGTGGGTGTTTAAGTTTCCACCAGCTTTCGTAGACATCATCATTCCAACAGTCGCTATCATAAAATGGTACAAAATCTAACTCGTCCACCCTTTCCTACATTATTACATTTGTTTTAGGGTGTAGTAAACCTAGTCGTTCCTCACATGGATTATCCTATAGTAATAATCAGCATTCTATTCTATACATTTAATACTTTGAACGCCAATATAAAGCCTGGTGCATGCAATCAAGAGATCTCTTTGAAGCCTAGTCAATATTCTGTATTATTCTTATGAGTTTATCTTTAAAGTTCCGGCACGTTCCGTGGTACTTTACAACGGGCAGGTGGGGACATTAGTACGGAGACAGGAATAAAAGCTATGGGTGGCTTTGATCCAATGAATTAAGTGAATGTGCAATAATATGACATGTTCCAGCCAAATGGCCACCACCGTAATACGAACATCCACGTTATTTATATGTAATAGAAAAACACCTCTCGCCGATGAACAAAGCTCCCTTGTGCTTTAACTCTTTAAGAGCCAGAAGGCTACTGCTTAAGGAGTTAAAAAAAAAAAACACGTTGGAATTAAAAGTGTTTTATGGTCTCAGAGGCATTTTGGCCGTGCGGGCCATTGCAAGAAATCATTTGCTGATGTATATTTGCTATGCAGATCGTTCTAAGCCCTGGAACGGCATTGATATTTTGTAACTGGCAGGGACCCAAGCTTTTTTCAACACGCAAAGCATTCTCATCAAAGATTCCAGGAATGCGAAACGCATATAATTCAACTGTAAATCATCACTTTTTACCAATATTGAGATTCACATTTCTTTCTGTGAATTTTGCAATTTGCCGCACTAACATTAATCTGTGATGGGGGGGGGCGGCCGCAAAGTGCATGCGGGTTTGATGATTAAGCCAGAAATGAGAAGGCTTTCTTATTTGCTTCTGATCAATTTCCCTTTGATAAAATTGTTCTATAGCCGCTTTCCGTGCTTCCTACAAGCAATAAAATTCTACCCGGATCGCTCTGCTTGCACAGTCAGAAATAACAGTATTTTCGCCGCTTATACTGGCAGGAGACACTCCCCACATGATTACTGAGGGTTGGGGCGAAGATAGAACATTTTTTTTTAGATTGCGGCAAAAGCCCCAAAAAAACTCTGAATATTTTATATAATTTAATGCAATTTTCAGCATTTCATATTTTAAGATTGTATAGTTATAATACTTGCCGATATCGTGCACAATAAACTGGAATTATAAAAGAAGATAATTTTTTTTTGCACATAATTACTGTATAAGAATAAAATGTGTGATGTTTTCAGCCATCAATTTTTTTTTTTATGTCCACAGTTGGATACGGAATGGCCATTTGCCCCATTGGGTCGATGGCACCACACACTCACCCGAGTTGGTGCTGCAGTGAGTTGCCAGCATGATACGTTAGCATAAAAACATAGTGTGCGGCAGAGCAAATCCAGCTGTCGGTCGCACTAATGTTATTGGGTGACCGCTGGCCTTAAAGCGCCAAGACCACCTTGTCCGGCCCTGGATGCTGCGATATGTATGTAAAATCCTCACGATTATGTTAATCAGTCCCAGCAAACTACATGAAAACTCGAGTTTTAAATGACAAGCTAGAACGTTTGAATTGGGTGGCAGATAGGAGCCATTTGGCCCATCTAGTTTTGACAGCCTAAGACCCCAGTTTACAATCTAGAGGATGTATTAATATACTTTGTGTGACCTTTAAGGATTTTATATTATTACATATTTTATAATGCATGCGTCGGATATTATCTCAATAAGACTACATCATCGAAAATCATAAATTCATGATATAATAGCCATCTAACCGCCATATAAATACACTAATCAGTATCCTCTGCTGGGTTCTCCTATGTTCTCATGGTCAGCTTCCATTTTGAATTTGCCGGCTAATCCTATTGTGCTATCACCATATCGTTGCATTAACCCTAGAACCTAGTAAGGAAAAACTTTAAGACCAGCCACCAAGTTTGGTTAATTCTCCTGGAACCAATACTCTAGAGTAATGCACAACTAAACTATTTTAATTCCACATTCCATCTGAAATGGCTACAAATCATTTTTTCTCTTGATAGTCAAAAACCCTAGTTTTAGAAGAGATAGGAAAACCAGTTACTATATAGGTCAAATGATAATTGAACCATACACGGGCATCGACGCATTGCTGACGCCCGTCCACTGAATATTAAGTCCTCCATGAATGTACAGTCATTACTATGACTATTTGTTAGCTCAATATTGATTACGCAGGTTCTTTAATATCCCAGGAGAGAGAAGATGTGACCTGAAAGGGTCATATTTTTAGCATATCCCTGATTTTAATGCCTCATTCAATACCACAGTCCATTAACTATGACCTTGTTTGGGAACAGTTGTTTGGAGATATCCGTCTTGGAATTAAAATGCACCAATTGACCAAATTTACAAAATGTTTCTAATCGACGATTTTGTAAATTTGTATTAGCAAGAAGTATGTCCTGTCCTGGGTTGGCTACCAAAGGTCCATCGAATTGATGTTAAGAATGAGAGAATCTATTGGATTCTAGAATGCTCCGGTTAACCAGTGTGCACTAACTAGGCCACTGAACATTCAGTACATGTTAACGTGACGGCTCGGGAGGCTCGTTGCCTTCTGTTTAAGCGAATGGGTTACAGATGGTGATACTGTACATTTCAAATTTGTTTCACTATACAATATACTAATCTTTTATGTTTTGTTGGTGGGAATGAGAGTCTTCTTTCACGTTGAGTTTTCCTTTATGTAAAGGCACATAAGGTGTTGGATTTCCATTCTATATGCCCAGAACATTCTATAAAGATATCTGCCAGGTTTTGCTTTATTATATTATCATGGAATGTATCAAAATGAATAACACTCTTATAATTCTTACTTGTCGCTCGTAGAATAATCTTGTTGGCCATTGTACTTCCCAGGATGCCCCATAAAATGTCAAGGTTGGACCTAATTCTTCTCTTGGTGTATACATTGTTTTGTAACTGGGTATATAAACACTTATGTAAAGGTTTGATTACATATGTAACCCTTACTTCTGTAAAATGAATACGGTTTTGTAGGAAATAGTGACTTTGCTGAAAGAATGGTGGATACTTGGAATAGCTTTCCAGTGTTAGAGGATAATCTGATGAAGGAATTTAAAAGCATGTGGCTTACGTGTAAAGCTGGGCTCCTAAATATAAGATAAAACCAAGGATTGGGTAAAAAAAAAAGGAACAGCAAATGGACCAAGTGCAACAAATTCTCCAGCATAATGTATTATTAATCCAATGCTTGTAATAAAACTTGTAAAGGGTAAAGTTTACAAGTTTTATTACATATTACATATTTCATAGTTTTTAAAGAATATTTCTCGTATTCTATATAATTGACAGATATTATAATGTTACATAATTGATGCTCAGAGTGTTAAGTCATATGTATCATTATAGGATATATGACTGTTCACTGAATTAACAAACCCCCGACTCTGAAGGTGTCAGACTTATATCCCAGAGCTACACTGAGCTAAAAAAAAATCCTCCTAAAACTATCAGCCTAGTGCAGTTCATTAAGTAGACGTGACTGCACAATCATTCCATCTCAGCTGGTTCTAATGACCCCGAAGCATCTGGTAACTTTCATTATAAATAATCACAGCATTGAAAATAGTTCCATCATACTTTTTTTGTGTGTATATACTTTAAAAATGAAACATTTCATCAACATTTTGGCAAAGCCACCTTCATTAACAGGGCCGTAGGAAGGGTGAGGCAAGAGAGGCATAGCTGCGAGGGGGCGCACAGCGTTCTAGGGGCCCAGTGGTGAATCACATTGATTCACCGCGAAGACCCTAAAATAAACAGTAGTGCATCTATAGGGGAGGGGCGAGCAGAGATGGGGTGTAAGGGCTGTGTATATGTGTGTGTTTGTAAGCTGGTGTATGTATGTGCAGTGTTTGTGTATGGGCTGTGTTTGTGTATAGGCTGTGTTTGTGTATGGGCAGTGTTTGTGTGTACGGGCAGTGTAGGCATTTGTGTGTTTGTAAGCTGGTGTATATGTATGTGTAAAGGCAGGGGAGTGTGAGGGCAGTGTATGTGTATATATGTTTGTATAGACAAGCTTGTGTAGGTGTGTTAATGGTCAGGTGTGTGTAAAGGCAGTGTGTAAGGGCAGTCGTGTGTAAGGGCAGTGTATGTGTATATATGTGTGTGTGTGTTTTTAAGCTGGTGTGTGTATGCGCAGTGTATGTGTATGGGCAGTGTGTGTGTAAGGGCAGTTTTGGTATTTGTATGTTTGTAAGCTGGTGTGTTTATATGTGTGTGTAAAGGTAGGGTTGTGTAAGGGCAGTGTATGTGTATATGCGAGTTAATGGGGAGGTGTGTGTAAAGGCAGTGTGTAAGGGCAGCCGTGTGTATGGGCAGTGTGTAAGGGCAGCCATGTGTATGGGCAGTGTATGTGTATATGTGTGTTTATGGGCAGTTGTGTGTAAGGGCAGTGTGTGTTTATGCATGGTAATGGGCAGGTGATGTATTTAGTTTGGATGTGGGGAAAAAAGCAAATTATTATCTGTGAGGATTCGTTTGGATGGTTGGGGGAAAGTTTATTCTTGTTATGCCTTTCTAAGCTGCTTGCATTTCTTTATTTTTAATGATCAAAAACTTATAGCTTCTGTAGATTACAGAGTTAATTAGGAAGTAATTAAAAAGAAGTGCAAAATTGCACCAAGACAATTAATGGTTCTTTCTTTAACAAAAACTAGCATTTTGTAAGGATTGAAGGACTAAAGTAATTCAAATGATAGTAATACTAAAAAAGTAACTACACACTACATCAACTTTATAAAACTTTGTAAACCAAAAGATTCACAGGTCATCTTTTTAGATCAATATTAGTATTTCATACTGTTTTAGCTCTTGTTTGGGAAAATATGGATTTCAGAAACTTAAAACAAATATCATAAAAAATAATGTAACAGAAATTCCAAAACAGATATTTACATTAGATTTTTATATAATACTTTTATTTTATACATACAGTGTATCCCAGATGCATGAATCTATAAAAGATACAAAATTGTCCATAGAGCTAATTTTAAAACATTTTTTAAGCGTAACCATGGACAACCATTCTTTTTTAATATAAATAATACAATTACATTTTTAATATAAATAAATTAAGCATTAAGATCTAGAAATGTATAATTTGATAAGAACCATTTGGCCTATCTAGTCTACCCATAAAATGTATTTTTTATTAATATAAATACAATTTTCCCTAAAGGTGTCATTGATTTAAAAAAAAACATTTTCTTTATTTATTTCTAGTTATTACATAGTGAGGCATCTCTTAGAGATGTTTGCTTGCTGTTGTTCATTTTAATGGGTCTTCTCAATCATACCAGGGACAGGGTTTATAGTTAGATTTTATATTATGACTTTTTCCACAGTATATTTTATCATACATGAAGACAGGTTCATGGAGAACGAGAAGCGTTTCTGCACTTCTTTTTCTCCCCTAATCTATTTGCAAATTAAATGGGCCAATTGGACAATATGTATATATTTATAAAAATAGATTTATTACAAAATACACGTCTTTATAGCAATAAAAAAAAAAATATATATATTTTTTTAACCTTATAGGCGTGCCTGGGAACATGTAACCAATTAAAATGAGTCATCATTGTGGTGTACATCAAGGGGTATAATAAAAGTAAAATGTTTTGGATAATTTTACAATATTCTGGGCATATTCACTAGTGTGCCTGTGCCCTCTCGTTGCACTTCTGCAAAAGGGTGGAGCCACAGGGACAACCTCTCCCCCTTCCATCAATCAAGAGAGAGGGTTTCCCCCGGAGGCTCCGCCCTTTTTCAGAAGTGCTCCGGGAGCCCTAGTTCACGGAGAAGTGGACAAATCGGAATACACAAGTCTACTAATAGATAAGAGAACTGCGTTTTAAGAATAATAGAGATGGCATTGCTTCTGAAAATCTTTACACAAGGATAAAGCATAAAGTTTAAATATATCTATTGAAGTTAATGAGAACAGTGAATACCCTTTAGCAAAAAAAATAAAAAAATAGGCAAAAGGACGTCTACCACCACTAGGTATTCAAATCATTAAAATATTCTGCATGAAAGTCAAGTAATATATTTTCGACCTGCAGGGCTTGAGAAGTAAAAAGACATTAACGCAAGGAATAAAAACAGCGAATGATACAAAGTGATTTGCCAAATAATCTAAGAATAGCAAATGACACATTTTAGGGATACTATAAACATTCTTTCAAGGGGAAAAGAACAATGGAATAAAAAAGATGAATTCCTGCCTGAAAATGCCAACAGTTTTTTCGAAATTACTGATAAACAAAATTAGCTTTGTAACATTTAATTTACGCGTAGCTTAAACCGATATTGTGATAATGAAGAGAAAAAGACTTTATTAGGCCTTGAGCATGGTTTGAAGCCATGCCTAGGAACCGTCGTCTACTTTTGTCTGTGTGACTTTTTACGCATAATGACTGGATATTGTTTGTCTTCTCACCTTGTTGGTGATTTGTTTGGCATTCGATGAATTCATTAAAGAGATGGAACAGAAAACTGAAATTCAGCAATTTTGTTTATAGTCACATCTGTTTTGTTTTAGGTGATGATTTTGATCACTGAATATTATGTTTGGAAGACTTTTAATTACATATTAATGGTAACGTCCTGTTTTAGAAAGTCATTGCTCAGCAAAAGTGTCACTAGGTAACACTAACACAATATTACGCACGTAGGTTCCACATACACAGTTACTAGAACCTTGGATCCTGCCCTAGGCCTGGCCCAGTGCATCCCAGCCGCCGGTCCATGACTGCCGTCTTAGCCGTGGAGAGCCAGGATATGACATCATTTCCTGTTGCTCCTTAAAATCACTCTTTTTAAAGCAGTGTAAATTGGACAATTGGAGAGATCAGATCACTTGTAACGAGCCTACTGAGAAACAGCAAACCAAGGAGGCCTTATTGCCCAAGAGGGAGATCTGTGCCCAGTATTTTTGTGGCAGAGGAAAGCCAACCCTATGCCACAATATGCCCCTGGTTACTAGCTTACAAATCCTATGTAATGTTACATAGTAACATAGTTACGTACGCTGAAAAAAGACATACGTCCATCAAAAAGAAGGCAAAACAAAAATCCAGTTTGTTGCTCTTTCCAAAAAAAACATAAAAACATAGAATTTGACCCCTTTAGCTTATCTTGCCCACTTGTTCTTTTCTTGCCGTAAAGACTCAAACCTTAATCAGTCTCGTGTTAGATTCTGGAGCCGTATGGCTATCCTATACGTGATTGAATTCCGTCACCGTGTTAACCTTTTGCTGGGAGGATGTTCCCCTTATCTACAATTTCCTTATATTTCATCTAAGCCTCTGGCCATCTAGTGTTAAATAATGGCCTCTTGTTCTTATAGTCGTCCTGTGAAATAAACTCCTCTCCTGTACTTAAATCCCTAAGTATTTAAATGTTTTTATCCCATCCCCCTCTTTCTCTCTCTCTCTCTTTCTCTCTCTTCTCACTTCTCATGCTGTCCTGCATTGAGTTATCAAATGAGAGTTATGATGTCATGATTCACAGCATTCTTCTTCTTAACTGCTGTGTGCATATACTGTATAATGGTTCAAAGTATCCAGATTGTTTTCAAGATAAGTTCTTGTTAAAATCAGATATTCAGCAACGTTCGCTCTCATGTCCATCAAAATACCGCCAGGATTCCCTCCTCACGTATCTGACTTCTCGAGATTATTGTCTGAGTCTTTAAACTGACTTAAGCTTCTTGCAGCTTACAAAGATACTGTGATTGATGGTAAAACATTAAAATCTCTGGAGCGACAATATCATATGTTTGTGTTTCCTTGCATTGTGTTAAGTTGACTCCCATAAACTCCAGGGTCTTACTGGCAACACTTTTTTATCCTGGTCAAAATAGCAATCAGTAGCCCTAACGCGTCTTTTGTATATGTAATTGTTTGATACAACTAAAGCACTAGTATTAGTATTGTTAACCTTTTAACCCTCCACAATTGTATCGCCCTTTAAAATTATAGCATATTCTAAAACACCATAAAATGTTTTTTTTAAGATCATTATAGATGTCAGGTCTCTAAAAGCTGAAATTCCTTAAATGTAATTATATTTGCAAATGTCATATGCTTTTTATCATTTTTATCTTTGTTGGAAAAGCTCTTGTTAATTAACCGTCTTAATTGCTGTCAACACTTAGAAGCAGGCATCTAACAAGTGATAGTTTTCAGCAGAAGTAAACCATGAATGGGGTGTGGTTAAATTTTTTTAACAGAGAGGAACATATATTGTACAAATTATTATTATTATTATTAATAACAGAGAGGAACATATACAGATTATTATTATTATTTTTTATTTATTTTTTTAACAGAGAGGAACATATACAGATTATTATTATTGTTATCATTATTATTATTATTATTATTATTTTTAACAGAGAGGAACATATACAGATTATTATTATTTATTTATTTATTTATTTATTAACAGAGAGGAACATATACAGATTATTATTATTGTTATCATTATTATTATTATTATTATTAACAGAGAGGAACATATACAGATTATTATTATTATTATTATTATTATTATTTATTTATTTATTTATTAACAGAGAGGAACATATACAGATTATTATTATTGTTATCATTATTATTATTATTATTATTATTATTATTATTATTTTTAACAGAGAGGAACATATATTGTACAAATTATTATTATTATTATTATTATTATTATTATTATTAATAACAGAGAGGAACATATACAGATTATTATTTTTTTTTATTTTTTATTTTTTTTTTAACAGAGAGGAACATATACAGATTATTATTATTGTTATCATTATTATTATTATTATTATTATTTTTAACAGAGAGGAACATATACAGATTATTATTATTATTTATTTATTTATTTATTTTTTAACAGAGAGGAACATATACAGATTATTATTATTGTTATAATTATTATTATTATTATTAACAGAGGAACATATACAGATTATTATTTTTATTTATTTATTTATTTTTTAACAGAGAGGAACATATACAGATTATTATTATTATTATTATTTATTTATTTATTTTTTAACAGAGAGGAACATATACAGATTATTATTATTGTTATTATTATTATTATTATTATTATTATTATTATTTTTAACAGAGAGGAACATATACAGATTATTATTTTTATTTATTTATTTATTTATTTTTTAACAGAGACGAACATATACAGATTATTATTATTGTTATCATTATTATTATTATTTTTAACAGAGAGGAACATATACAGATTATTATTGTTATTATTATTATTATTATTATTATTGTTGTTGTTATTTTTTATTATTTATTTATATATATATATATATTAGCATGTTTTACTTATATAGCACAATGTACATACGGTTTATATATTTAACCGGTCTGACAAAACTAGAATTCACAGACTTAGACGACGCATTAAGCAAGGAGTTGCAATCTGCTCGCAATCTTATATATCACATACATGCGTAGGTAGAACAGACTTGTATATTAAAACAAAAACAATACTTTTATAATGCTCTACTAATCGACTGTATGCTATTAAATATCTACAAGTATGAAAGAAAGGATGTATTATAATTTTTCTTTTAACGTGTAGTTGCCTAAAAAAACATTTGTAGCCTCTTCCTGTGCTCTCCATTTAAGAAATTATTCCAGAACTATTCTGTAACTGTCATCAATTAATGTTGTAATGAACAACAGAGGGTTATGTTTAACAGTTTTTCATGTGTTTCTTAAAATAAGAAGGCAAATATATATATATTTTGCTTTTTTACATACATTAGGCAGTTACTTTATCTCATGTCAAGTGAGGATCAAATTATATATTGTTAAAAACAATTTAAAGGGAATAATGCGTATTACTTTATTGAGTTTTATACTTTGTTAAAAAACATTCTTTGGTAGATTATAAAAGTACTAACTTAACCTTATGGAGAAGCTGCAGCAGAACGCCTTCTTCGTCGTGTGTTGTTTCACTCTACTGATTGGGTGCTTCCATCAGCCAATCGGTGGCAGGAAACAATTTAGATACCTCTCCCCTCATGTACAATGTTCACCAAGCCAGAGCTGGAGCTGACCGTCAGAAAATATGTTATGTGTCAGGAAAATAGTCGGAGGTGTGAGGAAATGGGGCAAATAAATATGGGGCGATTCTGCAGAATCCTCCATGCAATTACAAAGGGGGCATCACATAAAGGGACCTCTCGGCTTTGCAATGCATTAATCTAGGTGCTTCACACTCATTGATCACCTGTTTGATGGCGATGGAATTGTATGCAATGCGGCGAAACCACTACTATATCCAGAGCTGCGATGACTGTGATTGTAAAATCACAGGGGTGAAAAAAAACATTGTAGTACATGTGGGAGATGAATTAAGTGTCTTGCTGCACACTGCATTTGTAAGATACCTGTACATGTGCAATTGTGATTTCCTAGTACCTGAACAAGATATATACATTGATTGCACCCCGTGTTTTAGATATAGAGTTGTGTTGTCCTGCTGCACAGCTGTAGACCGGTATCCCTTTACATGAGAAGTGTTAACAATGGGCAGACAGTACTGATCACAGAGCCGAGCGGAGCTCATAAAGAATATTAGGTTCCCGGGGTCAAAGGTGCTTTCTGGAAATCCAAAATCTAGCAATTCTAAGAGATGAAAACATATATTAGAAATAGTGTAAAAAAACCTATTAATCTGGTGGGAGTGTATGGAAAATATCTGCCGAGAGTAAGGCCCTCTCTACCATATAGGCAAATTAGGGGTCTTCCAAGTGCATGGCTATGAAGCTCTTCCTTGTGTTAGCAAGCAAATCCATGAGGGAAGGACACATGGAGGTCATAGTTTGCCAAGGACATCTAGAATCCCTGGGCATCTAAGAATCCTAGGCCATCTAGAATCCTGGGGCATCTAAGAATCCAAGGACATCTAGAATCCCAGGGCATCTAAGAATCCTAGGCCATCTAGAATCCTGGGGCATCTAAGAATCCTAGGACATCTAGAATCCCAGGGCATCTAAGAATCCTGGGGCATCTAGAACCCTAGAGCTGGACCTTGCTTGGCTACTGAGAATAGAATGGAAATGTGTAGAGCTCCAGCCATCCATAGGTCTGTATGCTGTTTACTATAAGTATACTATAAATAATTTATACCATAAATATACTATAAGTCATCTTGGAATATCCCAGCACTGGAAATTCTAGATCACAGCTTTCTGTAAAAAATAATAAACTTAGGGACATCAATGAGGACATTTTAGCAGTTCTTGAACTGAATCATGAAGACACCAGAAAGCCAAGGAGTAGGTGGGCCATTCGTCAAGTATCTACTGATCACTTGCTAGTTTAGTTGTTTTAATCAGAGATTCCAAAGCGTCACATTAAATAAAAATTAGATTTACTTCCAATTTTCCAACATAGCCTTGAAAAATAATTAAAATTTGAGAAATTTGTTCACATTTTTATTTCAAATTCTCAATAGTTCCTTGTGTTTTGTTTTTTCTTTGGTTACTAAGGCTTATTCAGTGTATCCCAAAAGGTAGCTGAGCTTCCATGTTCAAAAACGTTATTATTTTTTATTTTTTTTAAGAGAACTGAAAATAAACATTTCTGATTCTTAGTCGAAACACATATTTTCATGTGACACGCAAACTGCAGATGATCAATGATTTCCACCGGGGTTTATACACACAATTCTTCCTATACTAAAGAATGATTATACCTCTTGAGGCAAACATATTGTTTTATAGGGAAAAAAATAGAGAGACTATGAATCCAATGAGTCTCTAGAGAGCATTATGGTGTCTAGATTAATAACAACCCTAACCCCATCTTTGCGCTGGTTTTTTTTATGAAGTGTGCGTGGCTTTATGCATATATATCTCGGGTTTAATGGAATTTCCACAACTCCCTTGGTGAATATTATATGATGAATTTTTCCACGGACTCTCGTGCTACGAGCAGCCGCTCCGTGCGGTAAACAAATTGCTACTCCTGCTTTTGATAAAGTAATCTAACCTGCCGGCAGAAAATGGTTTATAAAACCGAGCTACTAACATGATATTGAGATGAGAAAATACAAAAAAAGGTTAGATTAGAGTCAACACCTTTCATTTAGAAAAGAAGAAAAAAAAAAAAAAAAAGAAATTGTTTTGGTGAATTTTCCCGGCTTATTTCTTTTGTTTGATGCTTTATTAGGCTAGAATTATAACGAGCAATAAAATTATAGTAGAATTTAGTTCCATATGAATAATTCCTTTCCAAGTTGGGGCCTCTGATTAGACCTTGTGGAAAGTTGAAACATTGTTACTCCATACAATGATTTATTAAATGTTGTATGTGTCATGATGTCATAACATGAACGATTATATGATGTAAAGGGCATGACTTTTGTAACACAAAAGAGTGGAAACAAACCCTGATTGCTTGTGCTGATCAAGATTAGATCAGAGTCTAGAACACTGTTGGCTGTAATAATGCTGTGTTCTAGATGTCCTCTAATGGCTTGTTGGATCAGAGCCTAGAACGTTTCTGGGTTGCAGACTAGTGGTTGGAGCAATACTTTGTGCTAGACATGTCCATGAACTTATGTGTGTCAGACTAATAGTAAATGTAGTGCTGTGTGCCCCCGGAACCTGGGCCATTGACGTGTTCCAGAACAGTACTTGGACCAACGTTGTGGCCTGCCAAAAAGTCCATGAAGAATTGTATTACCCAGAATTTCAATGATCGTTTCTTCCTCCCTGCTCGAATGTAATGGATATATTCATTTATTTTCATCTGCGTTTTAGAAAAACGCCCTTGAAAAAAAATGAAATGACAAAGATAAAATAACGCGCCATATTGTTTTATTCCTCCATTCTAAAAAAAAAATTGTTCTATCGAATGTATACATTGGCTAAAAACGAGAATACTTACATACATATTGCGTATTGTGTTTATTCTACTAATAAGATTCATTTATAGGTTGGTGATGAAGAACAGGAACATTCTGTCAGCGAGAAATTGTAACTATAAAGTCATTTTACGGCTGAGTTTGTTTTGCAATATAACACTGCGGGTACTAGTAATATATAGACGCGGTACTATAATGAAAGACTAGTGACATGACATCAATAGAACACATTTACTGCTGTATAAACCTGTGTACATTTTATTTGTATGATTACAGTTGTTTATAGTATCTGAAAACATAGAAGAACATTTTATGGTGATAGAAAAAAACAACCAACCATTTAGTTACAAGATGGAGACCGAGCAGACAAATTAGAAGTGATAAGAGTTTATTTTGAGTGTTTAGGGGCAGGAATGGGTTGCAAAACTCTTAAAGTGTAACCTCATCCATCTCGGTCTGGGAACAGTGGCTTTTATCTTCATCATACCCACGCTTCAACCACAGAGTCTTTCAAATTCGTTTTTCTTGGGTGGATGGGTTCATCTGTAGTTGAATTTGTGCATAAATCCATCTGGTGTATATATTGTTTGCTGTACAATGTTATTGTACATGTTCTAAGGTCTGTTGACTCCATGTTCTTCCAGTTCTATTAGAAGCCTATCTCCTTTCCATTACCAATAGAATGTCCATTCTTCAGAGCACAAGCTTTTACAAGTTAGCCAAGCTCTCTAACTCTCTAGCGTCCCCATTCTGCATTTTGTGATCACATGTTCTAAGGTCTGTTGAACCAGTTGACTCCATGTTCTTCCACCCTGGAGTTTGATTACAAGCCAATCTCCTTTCCATTACCAGTAGACTGTCCATTCTTCGGAGGACAAGCTTTTACAAGTTACCAAGCTCTCTAACTCTCTAGGTTCCCCATTCTGCATGTTGTGATCACATGTTCTAAGGTCTGTTACACAAGTTGACTCCATGTTCTTCCAGTTTTATTAGAAGCCAATCTCCTTTCCATTACCAATAGAATGTCCATTCTTCGGAGGACAAGCTTTTACAAGTTAGCCAAGCTCTCTAACTCTCTAGGTTCCCCATTCTGCATGTTGTGATCACATGTCCTAAGGTCTGTTACACAAGTTGACTCCATGTTCTTCCACTCTGGAGTTTGATTACAAGCCAATCTCCTTTCCATTACCAGTAGACTGTCCATTCTTCGGAGGACAAGCTTTTACAAGTTAGCCAAGCCCTGTAACTCTCTCGGTTCCCCATTCTGGATGTTGTGATCACATGTTCTAAGGTCTGTTGAACCAGTTGACTCCATGTTCTTCCATTCTAGAGTTTGATTATAACACAGTTTTCCACCCATTACTGATTGAACGTCCATTCTTCTGAAGGCAAGCCTTTACAAGTTAGCCATCCCTGCATCCAATGAATATTCAAGAATCAGTTCATGTCAAAGGGGAGCGGAGATATTTCTCAACCTGTGTCTTTCATTTGTTTCTTTTAGTATTGTATTTTAGAACTGTTCTTTTATGTTAAGCAAGAACTGAAAACGTCTACCTTTGCTTGACAACTGAATCGAAGGAGATTATGTTTCATGTTTACTGTTTTAACTACTCATCTTGTATGGAACATGGAATATAAACACATCTGTTGTTTGCAGTGCCTTTATGGTACATTAGCTAGATTGTTTACACGTATATGATTCTAATCTACTTTCCTCAGTGTAAATAGGGTTCTATCCACAATATTTGCGCTAGATATTTCACCTCATTCAGCATTTCTCAGGGAGTGCTTCATTTCTACGTGACACGAAAGCAAGCACTTAGCCTCAATATTTCCCCACCTAACCTGCTAATATTAACACATTTGCTCTATGCCTAAACCTTTCCTAGAAATAATTATTTCATCATGTAAAATGTAGTCTAATTCTTTCTTTTCGAGATAAACGTAATGTTCATGTGACACAAAGGAAGCTATAAGAGTCTTTCTATGCTTGACCCGGAACTGTTCTTTATAATACCTGCTTGGTGTATCTCTTTCTTTTTTTTTCCTATAATCTTTCATAATATTTTTTTTAATTATTTTTCATTGTTATGCTTGATTTTGGCAGCTCCACCCACCGTGCGCATAATTCACTCGGGTCTGGCTTGCAATATCGAAGAAGAACGGTATTCAGAAAGGGTCTACACGATACGGGAAGGAGAGACGCTGGAATTGACTTGCTTGGTGACCGGACATCCAAGACCACAGGTGAGTTCATTTACCCTGTTGACAAAACTGCCTTAACAGGTGTATTCGCTAACCTGAGAGTTTCCAGGAGAACACACACGCGCCTCCCAATGTTTTACGAAGGGCAAACCCAACTGAGTCTTCTTCTACAGTGAGGTCTAAACTGGTCCTGCTGAACCCATAAGGAATTATGTGTAATGACTTCTGTGATTACCTACAAATAGGTAAGGAAAGGTCAGCACACCAATACCATATGGTAAATATATCAATAAATATACTCAAATAACATGTCGGCCCAGCATGAGACATATGACGAACACAGATCTTTAAATCCCATGACAAAAGGAGTTTTCGCCGAAGCATTGGGAAAGGACCTCATGCCTATACCATTGTATTTCAAAAATAGAAGAAGGCTCCAGGCACGCAGGGGTTCCATCAGACAGATTTATTGTAGGAAACAGACAACAACGTTTCGACCTCACGATGAGGTCTTTATCTAACTTGATAAAGACCTCATCGTGAGGTCGAAACGTTGTTGTCTGTTTCCTACAATAAATCTGTCTGATGGAACCCCTGCGTGCCTGGAGCCTTCTTCTATTTTTGATTTACTGGGGAGCTGGCCCTTCCTGGCACAGCTAAGCACCTGAGTTCCTGTGGGGAGTGAGTGCAGATTCCTAATTCTGGTGACTATACCATTGTATTTATCAGATGTCTCGTGTTGGGCTGACATGTTATTTATTAATATATTATCGATATATTTATAATATATTTAACAATCTTTCTTTACTTATTAGATATATTTGTTGGGTTGACTAGCGGGAAGACAACCTCCTATAGGTTTTTGCACCTGGTATATTCATTGGTGGGTGAGGAAAGGGGTAAATGCGTATGTGAGACTCCTGCCGAATCCGCCCCCCCTATGCGTTTTCAAGGGGGACACTTGGTACATTTAAAGGGACCTTTCAGCTATCCTATGCATTAAACTGTATTTAAAGTTTCGATGTTAAACACCTAGTGAACTAGATAAATGTAATTCCATGTTGACTCAAGGATTTATAATTGTTATCTTTCATTTTGTGTACCTTTTTTTTCTTCTAAATACCGTAAGCACACATTTGTTATCCGTTAGCTACCTACCTAAACAGATCAATGTGAAATGAAGGCTTTTATTGTATTAGTATTTATAGCACCGAAATTACTTAGAATAAAAGCAATCTCGCCGTACATAAAATAAAAAGTCAACAATAAACCAAACATATATATATATATAATATTTTTTTTTTGGCCGAATTCTATATTTTCCAAGAAAAAAAACCCAAAGATTGATTTCGAAGTATCTGTTTACACACAATAAAAACTCTAATTGCCTGGCCGTTAATGAGGTTGTTTTTCAGGAGGTGCTGTGTGTTCACAACACTAGATGCTTTTAAAGAATCCTGAATGTTAATCATATTGATGACTCTATAGCGGAAGGATGTGTGTCACCATTACTGACCGCAATTATGCCATATAGCCAGAGTTTCTAGCTCGACAGGTAAAGTGCGTCCCATGCCGCTTTCTGCAAACGCTTTGCTTGCCTGCAACTTTGCTTAAAAGCGTCAAAGACAAGCAAAGATTATTGATACATTTGTATCAAGTTTAAGCCTCTTCTGTTATGGAAAGGAGGTAATAGTACATGGGAGGCTCTAGTTAGTTGCATCATTTTCTTTTATGAAGCTCCATCCACAAGGTTTGGGGTAAAAAGATTAAAAAAAAACCAACAGTAGCAAAAGCCAACCCGGGCGTTTGACAGATAAGTGGAACAGCCTCCAAGAAGAAGTGGTAGAGGGTAATACAATGAGGGTAATAAACACGCATGGGATAGGAATATCGGCTCCTTAATCTAAGACGAGACCAACGACTGATTAAGCAGGGGGAAAAAAACAGACCAGATGGGCTGAATGGGTCTTATCTACCGTCAAATTCTGTGATATATTGATTAAAATATAAAAAACACAAGCTATAGGCACTTTAGGGAATTACTTTAATGATGCTAAAAGCCGTGCGGGGGTGGAGCCCCCCCCCCTCTTAAAAAGGGTTATTTTGTTAATAATGTTGTTATGATTTTTTTTTCCTTTTTTTAAATTTAGTCAACAAAGTAACTTTCCCTCTCTCCGCAACAAGCCTTTTGACTTCTATCCAATTAAGTTACGCGGTTCACTGCTTGCTTCCCGGGAGCAATCAACTTTGATAGTGATAAGGCAATCAGCTTTCTGCCAATGGCAAAGGGCTCGACCCGAGTGACAGCTCTGATTTGGTGAATCGTCCTAGGGGAAAAGAAAGGTGTCGTACATTCCGCTACGAGGCCAGCGAGTTATCCTGATACCAATCCTTTAGGTTCCCCTAACAGCAATCCTCCAGATCGGTCCACCTCTGCCTGTTCAAATTAAATTTAGCCGACTGCACATACAAAAAGACTTTTTAACCCCTTAAGGACAATGGGCGGTCCCAAAACCCATTGAAAGCAATGCATTTTGAGCCCGTACATGTACGGGCTTTGTCATTAAGGGGTTAAATGGATGTGCTTTTTTTTTTTATTTCTAAAGATTTTAGTGTTTGTTCTTCTGCTACGTTGTCTACTCCTTTTCTTCGCAAAAACAATTGATTTGTTCAGTGGGTTTACCCGAAAAGCCGTCTTTTTCTACGCATTTCATTTTCTTTGAATTTGCGTAATTCTTTTTTTAACCCCTTGACTGCTAACGACGGCATGGTGCCGTCGCTAGCAGTCCCAGTCAGGTGCTAACGACGGCACCATGCCGTCGCTAGCACTCTCCTACCTTGATGGGGGTCTGTGGACCCCCATCACCACCTAGCCCGGCGATCTGCCCCTCATTTTGAAGGGCATCACTGGGACCACCCGATCCGGCCGGTGACGTCGCGCGTAATGACGCGATGACGTCACCGCGCAACTTTATTGAAAACTGACAATTGTCAGTTTTCACGGTATGGGGGCATGCTGCTTAGATGCCTGTATCTCAGGCATCTGAGCAGCTACAGACCCCCAACATATACCGTTGGAAAGGTAATCGCCTCACCTTTCCAACGGTATAATGCCTGTAAAAAAAGAATAAAAAATATTATGTTAAAAAAATTAAAATGTACAAAAAAAGTAAAAAAAATGATTTGGGGGTCTCTAAAGGCAGATAAATAAAGATCAAAATTGCCTAGAGACCCCCAAATTAAATTATCTAAATATAAACTGGTTTAACTTTAAAAAAAAAAGTTTAAGTATTCTAGCTAAATGATCACTGTGGTAGCCAATGTTACCACAGCGATCATACAGCTATAAAAAGTCACATTCCCTTTTTAAAAATGGTCGATACTAAATTTTAACCCCATGATCCCTTTGATCATGGGGTTAAATTTAGCCAATGGTAGAGGAAGGCAATTTTTGAAATCCAGATGAACTGCAAAAATCTGCCATATAGCCTGTAGTACGTAAGTTAACCATGTCATCCCTGGAGCCCCTTGCATTTTTACTGCAAAACTTATTTTTTGCTGTAAAAGTGATTTTTTTCTCCCTTTACGATCATCTCTTTGGGATTGTAAGGGGAAAGAATGGTGTGTGTGCTTCTGTGAGTGAATGTATGGAAAGTATGGTGTGTGCTTCTGCGAGTGAATGGAGATATGAAAGGCGTGTGAATGATCAGTAATTAGGGTTGAAGCCTTGACATGGCATTACTGCTCACGTAAGAAGTTAAATTATGGCACAAAAAGTACATATTTTCAAAAACTACACCCCTCGGCGCATCAAATGAGGGGCTGCGTGTGTTTCTAGGACAAACCTGGAGTGCGCAAAACACAAATGAACATGTCGCTATGGTTAGAAAAAACATATTTTCTAGCCAAAGCGACATATTCCATCATTATCTGTGAACTTAACTTTTGTCCTAGAAATACATGTAACCCCTCATTTGAAGCTCCAAGGGGTGTAGTTTCTTGAAATGTGTACTTTATGTACCCTAATTTAACTTCCCAGATGTCTCGACCACCTTAACTTCAGATATGGCAGATTGGAGAATCTTGTTAAAAAATTGTCTTAAAACATTTAGGGGTGATGCCTGCAATTAGACAGCTCTAGACAGCTGGGAAGTTAAATTATGGTACATAAAGTATATATTTTCAGAAACTACACCCCTTGGCGCATCAAATGAGGGGCTGCATGTGTTTCTAGGACAAACCTGGAGTGCGGAAGACATAAATGAACTTGTCGCTTTTAATTTTATTTATTTTTTATTTTTATTTGTGTGATATTCACTTATTTGTTGTGCAAGTCAGATTTGTGATACAAATACAAATAAGACCTCATTGGCTGCGGCTGGGGGTGTAGTTTCTAAAAATATATAGTTTTGTTGGCATATTTTAACATCCCGGGCAGCTAGAGCTGTTTAATTGATGGCAGCCATGCATTAAATTTAAAGATGAATTTTGTGATAGTCTAATAAATTTAACTTTTAGCAATAAAATATTAGAAAAACACAGTCTACTATTCTCAATGTCTGTTTATTTTAGACCGGTTACCTACTACAAATATTTAGCAACACAGGTTTTGATATTAGAGTTTAGAAAAATAACATTACAAACTAGTTTTTATTGAGTTGGAAGTGAAAAATTAGACTTTTTTCCCATTTTTGGTTGTATTTTGCAAACCTAATGAGACATACACATATAAAAATGGTATATTTGGAATCTGCTGGGTGTGCTGAAAAAAACAATATATGGTTTGTATAGTTTATTCCCAAGAAATTTACTTGAAACACGTTTAAACGTGAGATGCACCAAAATGCCGAAAACTAGCTTAGCACCAGGGTGTGAAATGGCTTAGCAGCCAAGGGGTTAATTTAAATCTGCTAGAGCAGAATGAGATTGACATGTACAGTTACTACATTTCCATCCAACCACAAAAGCAAAAGAAAACACCTTTTAATGCATCATGAGCCTGCTGGGAAATTTTACCTTTAATCTATTTTTTAAAGTAGAAATAATTAATCATTTGATTAATTGATAGATTATTTTGCGGTGTTCTAGCTAGTTAATTTTTTTTATTGGAAATTATATTTTTATAATTGCTCTAGAAAATAAATTGTGTTATTAAACACATTATTGTTTAATAACCAGGTTGCTTTCAATTCTTGTACCTGTTATAATCTTTATTAACCCCTTAAGGACAATGGGCGGTCCCTAAACCCATTGAAAACAATGCATTTTGAGCCCGTCCATGTACGGCTTTGTCATTAAGGGGTTAAAAAAAAAGAAATAAAATACACACATCGGGCTTAACACGGTGACCCTTCTACAATCCAGACCTGAAGATTGCACAACAAAAGCATTACCAAAAAAACATTTACTAGCCGCTTAAATCCACATGAACATTTGAGGAGTGTATGTCACAAGATCACACTTCAAATGTAATATGATTAGATCAAAGGGAAACTTCTAAATAATGTTAGTGCAGGTCGTTGCCACAGCAGAAGCTCATTGCAGCCAATGTGGTACAGCCAGTAGTTGTAGCTGATGTTTGTTTACTCCTCTGTGTAACATATTTGTTTTGCTTTCGCAGCCAGGGCCGGCCCTACAATGGAGCCGACTGGGGCAAGCGTTTTTTTTTTGTTGTTTGTTTTGAAGCGGAGGAGAGAGGGGCGCGAGTCTCCCTGCTCGGTCTCGGTGCCGGCTTGTAATGATGAGCGCCGGAAGTGGCGTCAATTTCCGGTGCTCAGCATTACAAGCCGGCACCGTGGCAGAGCAGCAGGGAGACTCGCCGCAGGACTCTTTAAAGGTAAGTACCGGGGGGGTAAATAATGGCGTCAGCGAAGTTTAAAATGACGCCCACCCCCCCGTGCGCCGGCGGCGGCATTTTAAACTTCGCCCCAGGCGGCGTTAAGTCTTCGGCCGGCCCTGTTCGCAGCTCTGTGTACAGTCTGGTTTTGTTATGGTCTAGAATGCCGTGTTCAAACATGGCCATTTAAGCCGAGTTTAGGCTCTATAAAAACCATCATTGTCACTATTTATTAGCAGTCATAGTCAAGAACCCACGCTCAATATTTGACACGTAATCAAGGTCTGCGTGCTATACTCAACGCCAGTGCTGGCTAACATGAGAGTTCCAAAAGGGTCCAACCAGACCCTCTACGCACATGCCCAGAAAGCGTTCCCATTGGTTTAAATTGGAGTTCTGTCCTGCCACTCATTAGCTGCTTCTAGCAGCCAAAAGTGGAGTGAAAACTTTACCACAGAAGGGGGGTACCCTGCAGCCCTGGAGCTGGAGCTTCTCCCGACGGTAAGTCCCCTACAGTTAAAGGATACATAATAAAGTACTTGGATATACATTCTTCATTGGTGTGGCTGTCGGGGCCATTAGACTGTCCCTTTAAAAACAGCTCCTTTGTGCAGTTTACGAATCTTCGCTTCTAGTAACTCAATCTTTGTAAAGATTGCAATCTGGCGTGTCTGTTCTGGAGCAAAATCCTGTGATACTTTGAGCTTGCGATAACATGTGTAACCACACGCGGACTAAGCTGGTCACGACGAGAGCTGAAATACACCATAGCAACACTAAGATTGCTCAGTGGGCATAACTGTGAAATAGATTAACTTTAACCAGTATGCTGTTTATAAACGTTCTCATCAGACCACCAATTTTTCCTCTAATCCATCGCTCCCATAATAGTATATGCGGCACAGCGTGCCATCACTTAGCGCGATACATTTTTTTTGTGAATTTCTTTGTTTAGGAAGATTTTTTTTCTAAATATGTAATTTGCTCTGAAACTTTTTTTTCTCATATGAATTGATGTCACTATTTTTTTTTTTATGATTTGCAAGATAAACCGAAAAGGCACTATTATAATATTATATGATTTTAGATTAATAACTCCAAGTTGTGACATAGATTCCTGCACCATGCATCCGAAGTGTCCGTGTTTAGGGGCAGTCAGTCTGCCCCCCATTTTGTCCCCAGGGGTCTTTCTTTTCTAGGAGCTCAGAAACACCAGAATATGGGTTTATAAGTAAAAATGCGCATATAAAATCTGTCAGTAGGTCAAACAGGCACATGTGTGATCATTTTACATGTTTCAGAGCACCAGATACCCCTGCGAGATGCCATCTTTACTACTGGGCATCAGAATATATAACTATACCTGGGAACTTGTGGGCTCTGGCTACCCAGAGCTTACCCTTGCGGGACGCAGTGAGGTCTGCCCACTGACGTCAGTGGGCTTTCCTGTCGACTTCAGTGGGTGTTCCCGCTGACATCATAGGAAGCACCCCCATTTGGGCGGGGAGTGGGGTGTGTAAAGACCCCGTGACCTGGAGGAAGCAGCACTTCTGGGTCAAACCCAGAGAATTCCCAGGATGGATATAACATTATAACCTAGTGTTACTCTTTTTAATAAACCTTGACATGGGTGGAAGTAAGCAATGGAGGCTTGGCCAACTCAGCGTGGTCCTCCATAGTGTTAATAGTCAGGTTGGGTCTCCCTTTTGACCGGTCCATTGGATAATTGACTCCCTGTTATGCAGCAGAGTGGTTCCCAACCCCCTAGACCTGCCCCCCCCAAGACCTACGCTGAGGCATTCTATTTAATAATCTTCAAGGCTAAAAATTTTGCCATATTATTACTTTACTTGGATTTTTATGGCATATATGGCATTCTTACGGAATATATCACTTATGCGATTTTATCGAGCATATCTGAGCTTTCCCCTTGGCTATATCTGTATATGTTTCTTAGCCCACCATGACATCTCAGCGTCTTAGCAGTGAAACCTAAGACTAAGCCGAATGCCTTAAGGGGACCTCCGTGGCATGTTGGATATTTCCAGTGAAGGTTACTCGGGTGAATAACCCTGACATAGCTTGCGGAAATATCATTTGAAAAGATAGAGGCAAATTTCATTAGGTGACACTCTTTTTTATCCCCAAAAGCACATGGGATTCTCTTTTGAGTAACTTTAATTGCATAGGACATTATTAAAAAAAAAAAAAAAAAAAAAAACATAATTTATTTGTATTTATTTTCTAGTCATCATATTTGCTAAAGAATGGAATTATGCAATTTATTGATAAGCAATGGATTAATAATTACCATATTTGCTTGATTATAGGACGACCCCCCAAAAAAGAAAAAAAGAAAATGCCTGAATATAAGACTACCCTATAAGAAATAAGTTTTACTAGTAAATATAAATTCACATGTAAACAATTTATGTCATATTTAATAAAAACTGATTGAGAAAAATGCATTTTTGTTTTTATTTCCTTTTCTTTGCTAACCTGCCCCCAGTTATGCACATCTGTCCCCCAGATATGCCTTATACCCTCTTATATGCCACTTTGTCCCACAAATACCTTATACCCCCTATATACCACTCTGCCTCCAGATATGCCTTTTAACCCCTCTATATGCCACTCTGCCTCCCAGATATGCTTCTTGAACCCCTATTTGCCACTCTGTCCCCAGATATGCCTAATACCCCCATATATGCCACTCTGCCCCAGATATTCCTTTTAACCCCCTATATGCCACTCTGCCTCCCTGATATTCCTTTTAACCCCCTATTTGCCACTCTGTCTCCAGAAAGCCCTTATACCCCCATATATATATATGCCACTCTAACCCTCCCCCGACATACCAGTGCTTCCATAGACTTCTCCCCGTGCTTCAGATTCCTTGGTGTCTAGTGGGGCAGCCGGTGGAGGTCTGTGCAATGCGGCAGACAACCTCTACTGCTGCTGCCAGTACTTCCACCGGGGCTTCTATGAATGAAGACCGGAAGGTCATGTGATGCCGGCACTCCGTCATAGAAGCCCTGGCGGAAGTGCCGGCAGCAGAGGAGGTCGTCTGCTCGCATCGCACAGACCTCCACAGGCTGACGGAGAGGAGGTCCCCTGCAGCGCTGCGGGGGATCTGGATCTTAGTGTTGTAGTCAGACCTCTATTTGAGGTCTGATTAAAAGACGACCTCGAGCATTTTCTCTGAGAAGAACCTCGTCTTATAATCGAGCATATACGGTAATTAATAATTATTATTATTAATAATGATATAAGTATTATTAGTCTTGCGATTTATTTGTCATCTGTAGGATAATTATGAACAGTGTGATCTTTTAAAGAAAATATAAGACATTTAGTACATTTAAATATTAAATGTTTGTGTGCCACATTCAAATGGGAATATTGTGGATAAATGGGGTGTTTTGTTTAGGGAAGCCCCCCCTTTTTTTATTAACCTCTGTATTAATAAAACCCCAGAATTTGGGTCCTTGTCCAGTTTGAAACAGCTGTTCCATTATTAACCGTGTTCTTGTTATGAAAATTGAGAATGATTTAGGGTGACATTATTCAGCTCACTGAAACATTTTACAAATGTTCACTGAGCAACTGACAAAACTCAACTTGACTCATGCCTAAATTAGAATCACGCATTATCTGCTGGACAAAAAAAAATGTCTCTGTTCATACATTTTTCACAGTAGAAAGATTTAAATGTATGTGTGAATGGCATTCGCCGGTCTCATTATGCACCGAAATTCTACGATTAAACATGGATGTTTCTTCAAATTCCATAAATTGAAATTGATTTCATTTTTTTTGGGGGGGGGCAAAAATAAGTTAAAAAAATGAAAGCAAAGTGAATGTAAAAAAAATTATAAAATTAACATTTATCAAAATTGGATTTTTGGGGAAACTATGACTATGGCAAAAAAATACTCCTGCGGGGGTTAATGGTTAAATCACTTCCTGACATACATCAGATATTTTTTTTCTGCAAAAAGTATTTTTTTTTTTATCAAAGCTAGGCAAAATCTTAAGTGGGAATAGCATGATTTTTGACTAAATCAATTTCAATTTTTTACGGCGTAGTTAAACTAGAGGAATTCTCGGTACTGAATTTTGAAGTCGCAATAGATTTTTTTCCTTGTGGAATTCTAACTGCTTTGTCTATAGCCATAGTTTTGTGTGCTTGGAAAATGCAATCAAAGATATCTATTAAAAGGGTGAAATCCAATAGATATGTTCTTTTTTTTTTTTTTTTTTCCTTCAATCTTCCAAAATATGTAATTTGACAATGTTATCCATTTTCAAGAATTTTCATCAAACCCGTGATATTTCCTGGTCCGCAATCCGTGAACCGTAAAAAAACGGAAGGCGTTAGACAACGAGGCTCTTAAAGCAACCATAGTAATGATGATTATGGGGCACACAGAGATTTAGTATAAAGAAATGCATAAAATCAGTTAATTTATGCCGTTCTTAAAGATAAATTATGTATTTTTGCTTCTTTTTTGAATATTGCATTGTGACATTTTTTTTGTTCTTTAACCATTTACGTGATAACCAATCCATGGCACAGAAAGGGTTATCTTTTTAATCACAAGCTATAAAATTTCAATCAGAGCGTGAAAAATGTGGTGATTCACTCACTATTTGACACATTTAACGAAACCATTGTAATTTTCAAGTCATTTAACGTTCCAAGGATACTTGAGTTTTTGCTACTTCTCGCATCACAGACTACGACAAACTTTTGCTCATAGGTTAATTTTTTTAATGATTTCAACGAATAAAAAATATAAAAAAATTAAAAATAATTGATGGATTAGCTAAATGCAGGATAGGAAACAATTCCCAGTACTTTTGAATACCCAAACCCTCTCAAAAAAAATAATAATTTAATAATGCAAAATGTTGTTTTCATAATTTTCCAGGAAACCCTTAATTGTCATGTGACACGAAACAGACGCCATTGTAAATGAAAAAGGTTCTTTAAGGCTTTTGTGTGGCTTTTATATTAAAGCAGTAAAAGATATTATAGTTTTGTTTTTTTTTTTTTTTTTTTTTATTCTAAACTATTGAAATTAAGATAATTAACACATTTGAAAACACAAAGTATATTCTCTAATAAACTTTTTTTTTATGGATTGGAATACGATGGTTGGCCATGTTTCGTTGCGTTTGGGGTGGTGGGAAAAAGGTTTTAAATAACATTAAGGTCCAGATCTAAGTCGATTTACTTATCACCAGAGTGCTTTAATTTTATTTTACTTCCTTTAAGTAACGCTTTGATAAACTTTAATGTAATTTGTTGGCATTCTTTGGAATCCCAACTTTATTATTAAATCAGATTGAATTAGACGATGGCTAATGGCCTAAACGTACATGGCCACCGGTGGCTCTAAAGTGTGTAGGTGGGATGGTCCTGCTCCTGATGGTGCCCCATTCCGTGGTTGACCATGATGTTCCAACTTGGACACCTTAAATGATGGAGGATATATAGTAAATGGGTTTTTTATTTTTGGTTCAGGTGTACTTGAATATTTTTTTCCTTGATTCAACAGTCAGGTCAGATTGTTTTTGCAATCAGATAAAGGACCTGTATAAGGTTTGGATATAAATATTATTATTATTATTATTACTATTATTATTATTACTATTAATATTATTATTAATATTGAGACAGAAAAACAAAAATTATACTATGTATTTGATAATTATAACACCTTATCTATATTTTATACAATGAAACTAACAATGTTTTTTGATGCTTGCTCAGATCAGGTGGACCAAAACAGCAGGAAGTGCATCTGATAGATTTCAAGACTCCAGCGTATTCAACGAGACATTGAGGATTACAAATATCCAGAGACACCAAGGGGGCCGATACTACTGTAAAGCAGAGAATGGACTGGGCTCTCCAGCAATAAAGTCGATACGAGTGGACGTGTACTGTAAGTAAACAGTATGATCACAATCTACTTTTATAGCCATATAGCTTTCCACTAGTGGTGGATGGGATTGAATTGACCAATAATCTGTGCCTACTCAGTACGAGACATTTAACCATATATCACCGCGCCCGTCTATGCTTTTGCAGGAGTTACCATAATAGTAGACGAAAAGATCTGCTTTATTTTGCCCAACTCTACATATATTGGTGAACAGATGGGCAAACCCATTCCTACATTTAGTTTGGATGATCTCCTGGTTTTTACCCCCCCCCCAAAATATAAAATAATTTGGCAGATAAGGGAAAACAATATTTCCGCGTCTTTAAATATAGGGGACACACATGTAGCCATGAGCATTTCAATGAAACATTTCCCAAAAGGTAGTGTGGTTACTTTGTTTATAGTCAAGAGATGAAATGATATTGCGTAAACTATGTAGGTGAGTAGGCCAGCAAGTAATAAAGTAATTGTCAATGGATAGAGAATTCTCATCTGTTGAAGTTTAAAGACGTTGGACAGAAATCTATTATCAATGACCGTTGACGTCACTGGCGTTGACCTAGTCGATACAAGTAGAGTAAGAGGAAGACACACAATTAAGGTTCCGTATGGAAGTCTGATGAACAGAAGATTCATAGATGGAGATAGAAGAAGTCAAATGGAATAAGTGGCAGTTCTCCGAAACAAAACAAAATTAGGATATGTAGCTATTTGTAGTTTTATGATATATCCACTTTAAAAAAATTCCTATTAAAAGTTAAAAAAAATATAGAAATCAAAAAAGCGAGACCCACGAAATCTTAAGTTTGCCAAAAGTTTGCTAGCCAAAAAGTATTCACTTCTTACCTTGATATTCCTTATAATGATTTTTTTTATTTTATTTTTTTATTTGAACAATATTTCAACACTATGTGCTCTATATGTATTTTTTGAAAAGAAGAAAAATGTGTGTCTTGTAATTATAGTAGTTCTTTTTTTTCCATTACTATTTAAATATAAACATTAAAAAAAATGAAAAGTTATTGACAACCCGCATTTTTCCAAGGATTGCTGCACCTTAACCTTGGAACATACAATATTTTATTTTATTGACAGCGGGAAAAAAGGCAAACTCACTCAAAAAATCTTTCAAACGTAGAAATATATGTCTTTTGCTGAAATGTCATTCATTAAAAATTAAATTCACCGGTTCAGAAATAATCCAGGGGAAGTATTGGCCAACAGGCCAAAAAGAAGTTTAATGTTATGTATTTTGTTGGCTTAATGACCTGAGTATAGAAATCACGCGTGGTTGCCTTAAATTTTGTTGATTGAGCAAACATAAGTGTCAGTGGAATGAGAGAAAGTATAATATAAATGGGGTGAATGATGGGAGTTGGCAGACGAGCGGAATTCAAGAGAGGTAATCTAACGCCTGACATTTTAGTGGAGACCAAGAGCGAAGCCTCATTATTCCTTTCATTTCAGTGCATGGGTTCCTTTCAGCCATTAATTGCAGCCATGTCATTCTCAAGGACTTATAGAAGACTTTCTTTTCTTTTTCACAAATGGAGGTCTTGTGTATTAACTGACAAGTTGACAGAACAGCTTTGTTCAGACATTGAAGTGGAAAGGGAAGAATGTCAAGATTTCCAAGGGTCTTCGATAGAAGAGTTATGTTAGGGCTTGGAAGATCATTCTTTCTTGATGTAGGTAAGCCAACTGGTTACATGGCGCTAGTCGAGCTGAGGGCAAAGCCTGACGCAGAGGCCAAGTTCATTGAGCCAAGTCTGACCAGCCCCAACATAAAGAGGGTCTTCGTGAACATATGTACGGATGCTGATGAGGACCAAAAACGCTCTACAATAAAAATGGGAGCTTTCTCGACCCCCAATCTTAGTCCTTTTCTCTAGTTAAGCAAGGTTGAGCCTAGCGTTGGGCTCAGGCCAACACCAGCTTAAATTCTTTCTACTTCTTTAGCCTGGGATAAACCATTCAAAGAGTTTGTATAATAATTAGTCGTCTTATTTCAGATGGAGATCCCTATAGATTTCAAAATGTCATAGTATACAAATGTTGAATATGTGCATTGCATTCACATTATAACTCATTATTCTCCCTGCAAGGAAAGAGACATTTCTATAGAATGCACATGTATTACTGAAAAATGTAATTTTAATTTGTGCGCAGTTTACCTAATAATTCATATATTACCATATTTGCTCAAATGCTCTGAAAAATACCCCTCGTCTTATAATCGGGGTCGTCTTATAATCAGACCTCAAATAGGTCTGACTATGAGATGACTAAGATCCAGATCCCCCGCAGCTGCAGGGGACCTAGATCCTCCTGTCTACCCCCCCGCCCCACTTACCGGTACTTCTGAGTCCCCGGTGTGTAGCTGGGGCAGCGTGTAGCTGTCTACGCGATTCGCGTAGACAACTTCCGCTGCAGCAGGAAGGAGGTGTGGCTAGCAGCGGGGGTTGTCTGCGTCCATCGCGCAGACCTTCCCCGGCTGTCAGAGATCAGAGTTCCCCGCACCGGTGCAGGGAACTCTGATCTCTGACAGTCGGGGAAGGTCTGCGCGATGGACGCAGACAACCCCCGCTGCTAGCCACACCTCCTTCCGGCTGCAGCGTAAGTGCGTGGGATCTACACGCTGCCCCGGTTACATGACAGGGAAGTCAGAAGCACCGGTAAGTTTGGGGGGGGGCAGGGGAGTGTTAAATGGGGGGCATACGGCATTTCTGGAGGCAGAGTGCTCTGTGAAATGCCTTTTAACCCCCTTAATGCCACTCTGCCTCCAGAAATGCCTTTTTAACCGTCTATACGCCACTCTGCCTCCTGAATGCCTTAAACCTCCCTATATGCCACTCTTCCCCATAATATGCCTTTTAACCCTCTAAATGCCAGAGTGGCATATAGGGGTATAAGGCATTTCTGGAGGCAGAGTGGCACATAAGGGGTCAAAAGGCATATCATGGGGCACAGTGGCATATAGGGTTAAAAGGCATACCACGGGGCACAGTGGCATTTAGAGGGTTAAAAGGCATATCACAGTGGCATATAGGGGGTATAAGGCATTTCTGGGGCAGATGTGCATAACTGGGGGGCAGGTTGGAAAATAGAAGGAAATAAATTCTTCTCAATCATAGCTTTTATTAAAAAAAATAGTTTACATGAATTAACATTTACTTGTAAAACTTTTTTCCCATAGGGTCGTCTTATATTCAGGCTTTTTCTTTTTTTCCTGAATTAATATTCAGATTTGGGGGGGTCGTCTTATAATCAGGGTCGTCTTATAATCGAGCAACTACGGTCATTTAGATGCAATGACTTTATTGTTTTCAACAAGGCTGCCTAAACCAATCAGCAGCAATCAGCAACTTAACAACAGGGGAGAGATAACTTGTCTATTGTACGTGTATAACAATGTTGCCAATAGACTGTATTATAGAAACTCTTGGTGTCCCCCTTTCTTGAAGACGAATGGAAATGTTTTACTGGCAAATCTCCTTTCCCACGGGAATTCCTTAAAACAATTTCTTTGCCCTTCTTAACACAGTAATAAGATTGTTATGGACTCTTAGCAAATAGCACTTTGAAACTAAGAGCATAACTGCAAATTCCTCTTCCCGATGGAGCGAAGTAGCAAAGCTTGTTCAACGTGGGTTCAGTATATCACTAGTTAGTTTTACTTTACCGAGAGGGTGTTAGGTAAGTGCCACAGCCTCCCTGCAGAAGTGGTAGAGGTTAATAGAGTGGGGGAAATGAAACATGCACGGAATAGGCAAATGGCTCCCGAATCTAAGACGCGGCCAACGATTAATTTTAATAATATTTGAAACCAATGACAGACTTCACGGGCCGAATGGGCCTGATCTGCCATAAATTTTATATACACATACATACACACACCTATACATACACACACCCACATACATACTCACACACGCACACACCCATACACATATATGTATTATATATGTATATATACTGTACATACACCAGTGAAAGAAATAAGTATTTTTATACTTTTCAACCAATACATTTAGAGAATAAACGCTTGGTCACGCCCTTTTTTTTTTTTATTTATAAATTAAACTCCGTCGGGCCAATACGAAGAAAACGAACTATACTATATTTAGAACGGAATCTGATTTCGCTGGATAAATATAGGTAATTTTAGGAAGTATTTTGCAACTCTAGCTGAATGAGGCAATCAAGTCTCCTTTCAGCGCCTGAACACACTCATTTTAGGTAGGAGAGAAAAACTAAATTATCGTATAAACATCGCCACAATCTGGCGCAAACATTTTGTGCCATTACGGCTGAAAGCATTGCTTAGCAAACAATTTTGGTGATTTCAGCTCATCAGTTTAAAGTTGGCTTCAGGATTTGCCTTTCTGAAACGAAAAATGTGATTTGAATCTCAATGTCTTATTTTCTTCTGTCACATATCAGGGGACTCGGCAATTTTTTTTTTATATTTTTTTTAAATCAAACCGAAATGCGTAGCCTTATGTATAAACAGCAATCTTCGTATAAATATTCATCAAGCGATCATCAACAAGTCTTTTTTTTTGCTACTAAAAACTCCTGCCAAATAACTATATTTAATGCCGACTGGATCAATTAGGCTTAATTACTCTAAAAAGGCCTGTTTTCTTCTGCCGCTGATAATTAATACGCTGCAAAATATACTCATTTTTTATTAGGAAATATGAGGTTCAAAGGGGCAGCCGCTCTCTGTTCACCTGCAGCAATCCTTGTTCTTCCTTTTAATACATTTGAGTATTTTCCATTCTTACTGAAGTTATTTTGATCATCTATGTTTCCCCAATTTTTCATGTTATTTTCTAGTGTTCTTATTTAAAATAGATTAAAAGGGACGTTTTTGCGTAGACAACTTCCGCTGCAGCAGGAAGGAGGTGTGGCTAGCAGCGGGGGTTGTCTGCGTCCATCGCGCTGACCTTCCCCGACTGTCTAAGATCAGAGTTCCCCGGCACCGGTGCTAGCCACGCCTCCTTCCGGCTGCAGCGTAAGTGCGAGGGATCAACACAGTGCCCCGGCTACATGACAGGGAAGTCAGAAGCTCCGGTAAGTTTGGGGGGGGCGGGGGAGTGTTAAATGGGGGGCATAAGGCATTTCTGGAGGCAGAGTGCTCTGTGAAATGCCTTTTAACCCCCTTAATGCCACTCTGCCTCCAGAAATGCCTTTTTAACCCTCTATACGCCACCCTGCCTCCTGAATGCCTTAAACCTCCCTATATGCCACTTTTTCCCATAAAATGCCTTTTAACCCTCTAAATGCCAGAGTGGCAAATAGGGACATAAGGCATTTCTGGAGGCAGAGTGGCACATAGGGGGTCAAAAGGCATATCATGGGGCACAGTGGCATATAGGGTTAAAAGGCATATCATGGGGCACAGTGGCATTTAGAGGGTTAAAAGGCATATCATGGGGCACAGTGGCATATGGGGGGTATAAGGCATTTCTGGGGCAGATGTGCATAACTGGGGGACAGGTTGGAAAATAGAAGGAAATAAAACCAAAATATTTTCTCAATCATAGCTTTTATTAAAAAAAATAGTTTACATGAATTAACATTTACTGGTAAAACTTTTTTCCTATAGGGTTGTCTTATATTCAGCCTTTTTCTTTTTTTCCTAAATTAGTATTCAGATTTGGGGGGTTGTCTTATAATCGAGCAAATCCGGTAATAATAATAATGTAATTAAGGGCTTGTGACTCACATAGCACATAATGTAATTCCAACAATGGCCATATGGCATACAAGGCAAATGCCCGATGGGCCCGATGCCCGATGGTGGCATACTTTTGCCGCTGTGGCATAGCTGCTTCAGGCTGGGGACGCAGGGCTATAGATTGGGAACCTATAAGAAACTAAGAAATGGCAGCTGGCCTTCGGGTACGGATTTACAGTTGTGAGTTCATCTTTTAGCCCAGGGAAATAAGAAAAGCAAGATTAAACCGATGGCCTTGAAACAGGAACAGGTGGCTGTGTCACCAATGTCATTGACAAAGCTAAGACAGATCTGAACAAGAATCGTAAAAATGATTGAGTGCGCTTACCCACACCACCACAAAAAATATATGGCCCACCCGTAGAGCAATTTCACCCAAATTGGTGAAGGAGGGATCAGATCTTAATAATAAGGAACAAACAGAAAGGGACTCCAATAGTGTAATGATGTAGTATAGCTTCAGGATATGTACTGTATAAAGTAATCTTATACAGTACATTACTCCGAAATTCAGCATCCTATTTTCTCCATGTGGTAGAGACTGGCATATGTTGGCCTAGGCCAACTAGGCCTAGGGTAGCTGGTCCTCTTGGGCGGTTAGGCTCCCTGTTGTGGTTCTGGCCAATGGACCAGTTGAAATGGAGATCATATCCCGGTGCTCAGCAGTCATGATGACGCTTGTGACGCTGCCCTGGTTTAGGCTTCGGGCAGCACCACTGGATAAGGTGGTATCTTAAGGCAAAGTGAAAAGGTAAAAACAATGGTATTAGGTCATTGCCAAATGCCTTGTTGGCAAACCCAGTACTGGTGGAAGTTTGGCCTGTACAGCCGGCTGCACTTGTTAATACTGGTGGTGAAAATTGGGAATTATTGCGTGCAAAATAGCAAAACAGTCATTTCTAAGTAAAATTCACAGATCCCATTTCCTAAACGTCATACATCAGAAGCTGAGTGTCAATCAAAGTGTTTGAGAGCATCTGTTGCCACGCTTCCATCATTCGCAGCTCCTTCTGTAGTTGCCAAAATGCTTTTTGACACTGAGTGCATCACCAACGTACAAGCCTTTTTCTTTAACAGATTTTTAATTAAAACCCTGTCGATATTACAGTATGATGGTTAAATTCTATTTTAATTTGTCAAGCAATAATCGTAGATGATGCGCAAACATCTATCCAGAGGAGTATTCCTGTTGACCTTATCATTGGAACGTCAAACATCAAATGCCCTTTTGTTGCAAAAATAGTCATGTTTAATAACATTTCACTTAGCTTAATTTAATTACTGTGACTGTTTACATTTCAAGGTTCTTTGAGACACATTTTAAAATGGTAATAAGGTTATTCCAGGCAGGGCAAGACAAAATAGCTAAACTATTTAAGCAGACGGCCTAACTCAGGGTAGCACCACCAGCCGCCCTCACCGGGTTACCTTCATTACGGTTGAGAATGGGGATATGACATCATATCTTAGCTCTCCGGTTTTTATAGAATGGGTCAAGGGGGCGACGTTGTGGCACCCACTTCCCCATTAACAATAGCGTGTATTACGGGATTACTCACCAAAGTCAGCTGGTCCTACTACCCGAAGCCTGCATGGTGGGTTCCAGGTATCTAGAGCCAGAAAGCCAGAAGGTATGGTGATCTCCCTTTTAACTTGGCCCTGTTAAGTGGCAGAGGGGCCTATGGGTGGATATGCCACTGTATGTAGGTTATCTAAGCAAATGGTGAAAGAAATGCTCCTCCAGAAGTTATCACACTCTTTCATGGGAGCATTGAGAAGTGTGAATAAAGCTGGAGAACCTATGATGTTCCCTGAAACCTTGCGTGTGCTGGAAAATCATGAGCGACCACATCACATATATATACGTCACATCGTTCATTACTTGGTTTCCACAAGTGGTACTTATGCTATCATGCTAAGTGTCGGGAGCTCCTGGGATTCTTCTAGTTTTGTTTCTAGGCATCGACGGAGAAAATCGTTTCACCTGTTCTGGAAAACATAATACATGTCGAATAATTTGATGTTACTATAAAAGTCTCACAATTTGCAAGAAAAAATATTAGAATGAAAAAAAAAAAAAGTCTTATAGATAAAAAAAAATACCCCGTGTCTGCTATAATAAGCCAAATACACTTTTGATATTAAATATTGAAGGAAAAAATGATATAATATTAAAAATATTAAAAAAAATATGTAAATAAAATAACAATATTTAGATATTTTTGATATTAATATTCACTGCACAATGCAAGGTACAGAGGTACAGAATTCTGAACCATGAAATGTGCTGAAATTTTCTTTGGTTGTATTTGCCAGCTGTTTAATTGTTTCTCGCTGTCATTATCTACAAAGCAATTATACATCCATAAAGACTTCTGAATTAGCTGTCAAGGAAATATTGACCACTGGAACATTTAATTAACGTACACTCTGGCAATCTCTTTTAAATCAAGAAGATGAACATCAGGCAACAGTCAGCCGCTTAACAACAGTTATATACTTCTGCTGTAAAACTCTATATAAAACTCATTTTTTTTGTTTTTATATATCCACGTCTACACCCCGTAGTGTTACATACAAGTAGTGGGCGACATCGGATGTTAAGACGAAGAACTCTCCTGCATGTTCTCAAAGTCTAAGGAAAGAAGACAATGGAAATATTTTACGCCCCCTATTCCGTCCCCTATTCTCCGGGGTACAATAGTCATCTATGGTCATTGCCGTTGGCCTTCATATGCATTTAAATTACCATAGGGAAGGATCCAGGGATTTTTCTGACGGCCGTTGGACCCATGAAAGCTTTTCTTTTCTCAAAAAAAAAGAAGTCATCCCAAGAAGAGACTTTGTTGGCCTTCATCTACCTTAATGCAATTCTGAGCATTTTAGAAGAGCTGAAGTCAATGGATTTGGGCCTTTATTGGGTCTGATTATGCAATTTATATGTGACTTCCTATAAATGTATAGAAAACTATTTTTCCTGGTCAACTAGTCAGAGATTAGGAAGATTTTGTTTCTATCAGCATAGATCTATCTTCTCCTACCCCTCGGGTGCAACTATTGGTAAGGTCACCAGTTCCTCAAATCAAAACGTATTACCCTATCAATATGGTGACCAGTATGGAGCTAGAGAAGAGGAGACTGAAAGTTAACCCCTTAAGGACAATGGGCGGTCCCTAAAACCATTGAAAACAATGCATTTTGTCATTAAGGGGTTAAACTGGACATGGAACACAACACCATTGGGAATGAACTACAATATTTAGGGTCAATTGATCAAAAGAAGAAGAGAACAAAATATTTGGAAATGAGACCCCTGACCCCTAGGTGCATTACGAGCCTGTTATCTTGGGTGTTGCCCTGCCGCCTTCGAGACATTGTCATTGGTATAGTTAAAAATTTAAAAAAAATGCTAAGGGTTAAAAAAAAAAAAAAAAAATGATTGGTTAACTGAAATATTGGACAACAGTTCAACAACAGAAAATATTAATAAATTATATTAATAATTCCAGGAAAAAAAGATAGGGAAATATTTCTCTAACTAAAATACTGTATATCTACCCCGTGATAAATGTAAATTAAATTTCAAAAATAGTTCATGGAGACAGGCCTCATCCGTAAAAAGATTTGATAGGGGTGTGTGGTTTATCACAAATAAAGAAATGGATAAATCCTTTATGCCAATTTCACCAACACATTCTCAAAAAAAGTATTTTTTGAGAATACGTGGGAATTATCCTTTTTTTTTTTTAAATTCCCTTACGTTATATAGAAACAATATGTATACATCATTTTATTGATTGTTACATTAAAATTACTTTCTATGGCAGTATAAGTCAACTTTTTTTTATCTATAGTTTTAATCAACAATTCGTGAAAAGGGATAATAAAAAAAACACACGAAATACATGAACATACTTTAATCCAGACTCAGTATCTACAAATATATTTTTACTATGTTAAAAAATGTTATGTTTTGCTTTTTTTTTGCAGAGTTCACAAAAAAAAAAAACACACGGACAGAATTTAATGGCTGCCATAACCTAGAAGTCATCTCGGTTCAGCACATAGTTTAAGAACACACTTTAAGCTTTCAGCAGGTTAAAAAAAAAAAAGTTTTTCCTCTCCAACAACTTTGATAATGTTATGTTCTTGGAAAAATTACTTTAAGGTTTGACAACAGCACAACCCTTGCTTTTAGATGGTGGGAAGATAGCTGATAAAACGGAATGAAGATGACTTAGCTCATGCTTTTGTGAAAATCGTCTTCTAAACCTTCGGTACAGAACGCTGACGACACCTTAAAAAAATGTTCTTTTGGAGATATTTAGTTGAAAAATCCACGTCATGAAACTGGGATTTGAGATTATTATTTTTTATGAATGAAGACAAATATAAGAAACTTCTGTTTTACAGAAAGAGTGGTGGATCTCAGCTGATCGCCATACCTAGAAGCTTTCCAGGGTGAGCCACCTGGAGTGCTTCCTCTGTGAGGGGCGTGGCTTTGCATGAAGGCAGGGCTATCTCTGTAAGGGGTGGGGCTGGCTGCACAAGGGGCTGTGCAGAGGCGGAGCTGGGACCATAATGGAATGCAACACATTTTTTTCAATTAAGTAAATAGCGATATTCCCATATATTGCAAGGAAATTAAAGTGGAAAAAAAACACAGATATCATGACCTAGTCATTTATAAACCGGGTTAAAATGTATCACTGCTTTTAGCTGTGTTTTTTTTTTCATTGCAATATATGGGAATATTGCTATTTAATTACTTGTGATTGACAAATGGAACGGGCTCCCAGCAGAAGTGGTAGGGGGTAATACAGTGAGAGAATGTATACATGCATGGGATAGACATACGGCTCCTGAATCTAAGACGAGACCAACGACTGATTAAGGTTTGAGTCTTTAAAGCAGGAGAAACTGGCAGACAAGATGGGGGGGGGGCCGGATGGGTCTGATCTGCCGGTAAATTCTATGTTTCTTTGTTTTATCTTTTTTGTTTTCCGATTGCAATTTGTATTATAATATTGTATTGCTATTTAATTATCAATTATCTATGATACGTTTATCGTTGAATTCAATTCAATTTCTTTGAAACATGCACGTGTATTCAAGATCGTTACGAACAATGTTATATTTAGGATTAGGTGTATTAAAAACAAATTAACATATTGTCATTGATCCCATCAGCTAAAAGAGAAAAAAAAATGCTTCTTTTTAATGGAATATTATTTTTTTTCACCACGTAATAGAAAGACCCACGGGGCGATACTGGTAACGTGGTTAATTTTATATAATTTGCATAGACAAAGAAATAATACATTTCTTGTTCCTCTTTTTTTTATCTTTCTGTATTACATAATAACATTTTCATACTCTTTTATAAAATATTTTTAGATAAGGAACTTAACCTTCACCGATACAGCTACTGTTATACTAGACATTCATCTTCCTATGTCTCCTTTTGCACCCTGGGAATGCTATAACCGTGTTACCTTGGAAACTGCAAAAAGTAATTGATAAAAAAGTATTGCTATGCTATTGGTGCAACCCTGACTACCACCTTCTACAATTATTTCCCCGTTATATTTTATAAAGCTAAAAAAAAGACACAAAAGAGAAATAATAATAACAATACAAATAATAATAATAATAATAATAATAATAATAATAATACAGAAACAAAGTGTTTTTTTCTTGACGGCCATCCATATTTAATTCGATTTTCCTGATTTCCATTTATGGGTAAAAGATACAACACTTCACATTTAATCTATATAAGATTACTAATGGATCATCTATTACACCAAAAAACGATTCAGACAAATGTATCGTTTCATTTTTTGGTCCATTTGTTTTCGGACAACGAATTTCGTTTCCTGATCTTTAGGTTCATATGAAATTCGGAAGACTTTTTTCATTCGGATATAAAAAATGTTGTCACTCACACTGTCTCCAACACTCTCACTCACTTTACCACACTCTCATTCACTCTCTCTCACATTCTCATTCATTCTCTTTCACGTTCTCGGCCTCCTTACCTTTTCCACCGACCGGTTCCATGTTCCTGTCTCCTTTTCCTCAGCTCTGCTATTCCTCTTGCCTCTTAATGCTACAGAAAAACAAGAAAAGGCAAGAAAAGAAGCAGAGCTTTGGAAAAGGAGATGGGGACACTGAAGCAGTCGACGGAGAATGTAGGGAGTAGTGCGAGAGTGCTTTTTTTTTTTGTTGAGGTCCCTTCTCTTTTTCAGACAGGGTTACTAATTGACAAAATTGGCAAATGTCTTTAAAATTACATTTCATATGAATCCAAATGCTCAAGTCTAGCGTCTATGGTCTGGGCGGCTATTGTAGTGTGTTGGAGATTGAAGGGCAATATATTATTGTGCTAAACATGCCTGGAAGGATCAGGGTCAACAGCTGAATACCAGACCTCTGGGGCAATTATATATTAATGGGGGTATATCATTTGGTTTACCCAACCCACTGCTTAATCTGCCCAGTGTCTGCCCCCTTCTATTTTAATAAGGAGCAGTCAAATCTATGCACAGCTAGCTCTATCTTTGTACTCAAATTCCACCTCCCATATGTAATTTGGGCAAAGAAACTACTGTTTTCAGGAAGGGTGGTGGATCTTGGCTGTTTTCCCCCACAACACATGAACTTTAAATAAAATGGAAACAATATGAATTCCTATAGTAGCCAACTTTCTTACTACTCATCCATTCCAGTTTCCAAATGGAGTAAGAAGGTCAGCCATCTTTGAAAGCCTATGTCATGGTGCTAAATGACGGGCCTCTTGAACACATAAGTCAACAATAACGGTCCTGGATTTGTCTTTTCTAGTTTTACATACATTTTATGACACCCAGGGTAATCTCTAATACTTCTCAATATTTAATAAAATATAATGTGTATTTTATACATTCTTTTTAGACCAGATGCATTGGCAGCACGTGAAGGTAGTTTTAATGCCGCAGCTGTCAATTTTGTCTGCCAGCAAACAAGGATTTGCAAACATCCATAACCTTTTTTTTTTTTTTGTAAACCACAGAATCCCACCTGAGTGTTTTATTCATATTATATGAATATTATCACCATAATAAAATAAATACTAATAAATCGAGAAAACAAAAAAAACACATTCATATAACTGATTTCTTATATTATATTGCCTAGTTTGAAAATATATTTAACCATTTAATATATCATGTAATAAGACTAAAATGTTGGCTTTTATTTTCATTTTTATACAATATGGAATAGAGTTAATCATGAAAAAAAATATTATTTTCCATCATTTTCTGCCAACAAATTAACATAACATATCCAATAAATATTACTTTTTCAGGTTATCTTTTCTTTCTTCTTCTTCTTCACTTACGGGGATGTATGACGTATTAGAGACGTCTCAACGATATTCCTGGAAGCAAATAGTCTGTGTATATTTAAATAAGAAAAATAAATTACTTTATATTATTTATTAATCATAAGAACGAAAATGTTAGTGAACAGTGTAATTCCACATTTTGTTGTGTGCTCGGAAGCCTACTTGTCACTAGTATTTGCCATATTTTGGAACATAATTGTGCGACCGAGCATGAAAGGTGTAAGGCTTAAACATTGTTAAATGTATTTATTTAGCCTTGCAGAAAGACGGCTTGCTATGAGGCATACACAGTACAGCATGATGGGGTTTTTTTTTCTCATTTCTCCCTTTTGGCGTACTCTTTAATATAATAGATTAAACAAAATAATAAATAAAATAATTTAAAGGGATATCTACAATGAAGATCGTATATATTTATATATATTTAACTTTAATATAGTCCAGTATCTCCAACATCTATGTAAAAAAAAAAAATAGCCTTAAATTTATTTATTTTCTTTTCCATTTATTATTTGAATTTAAAATAAATAATTTTTACAAATTTTAAGTTTTCTGTTATTTTTACAGAGGTTTCCTTCAGTTCCCTTTACGTGCTTCTTGTATTATATGTATTAGGTGGTGCAATCAGGCATTAGTTTGAAAAGGTCATCCACGATGTTTATTAACTTGGGTTTCGGAGGATTATATTGGGAGGACCGGATTCCGGGGGCAGATAGGGTATACCCCGGTGACGGTAGGTTTAGCATACGTACCCCAAACCCTTAGAGGATAGAGAGGTATAGCCGTTCCTCCGAATACCCTGTAATTGTGCCAGACGAGAGCGAGAAATGATCCATGAAGCCTCAGCCGTCACAGATCGCTATGCTGTGTTCACCCTCGTCTCTGTAGGACCTCCTTGAGCAAAGCAGTAATGACTTCAGACTCAGTCAGGCTAACAGAATGAATCCTAAAAAGACCATGAACAAATTTAACTTTGAACTGTATAGTTTATACGTGTATAACAGTATATAGAATGTATATATATAGTAAATTGTATTGGAAATACATGAGATAAAACAGAGATATTATGGCCCGGGTAAATGACTTAGACTTATCTCCTAGAAATTCTTTGACATTTTCACTATCCAGTCCCGTCTGAGACACATTTACCCATTCTTAGAACATTTACCTTACCTATGGTAAGAGCACAGAAAGGAGCTGGTCAGGGACAGTCTGGGGATTAAAATAAGTCCTGGTACTTTAAGGCCAGCAGCCGATGAATGACATATGTGAGGTCATGTCTCTCCAGCCAATAGCTGCACTCTGGAGGACCAATCCACACAAGAGGCAGTAAAGGCAAGTGAGGGGCGGCACTGGGCATTGGCCAATGGGCATTTCCCCGTTTTGCTCAATGGCCGGTCCAGTACTGGACCAGTCATCGTGTATCTGCTTCAGGTTATAGCATTATATCTTCATTTGCAAGCAGACCAGGGTGGAAGTTTACCCCTGCCTACCTCCCCTGGGTACATAGGTCCCACAGCTGAAATACTCTTTGAAACTTCGATACAAGACATAACTCAAAATACCCGCCACGAGCATCCCACGGCTTTCTCTAGTCTCAGTCATGTTCCGAAGCCTCCTTTACCACCACATGGTTTACTTGTAGTTGAGTTCTATAAACTTTAAAAACCTATTGTATTTGACTTTGTTTATGTTTTTTTTAGCCGTTTCCACTGATAACAAAGTGCGTTCAAATCACTTCTGAGCCAATGCATTCTTTTGTAGTTTTACAAAGAAGCCCCGGTGAGGGAGTTAGTTCCTTAGAACCGTATAGATAAAATGATAGAAATGTCCCTAAGTTCTACTTTTCTTCCACAACATTCTGCTATGGAGACATTTCTAGTCTGACTGCATTTCCTTAAGGAATATGGATGCTGTATGTCAGACTGGCAGCATTCAGATAGCGGACAGGGTTCGTGCTAACAGATTCATTTGTTGCATTTTGTATAGTTCTGAATTTTGAAACTGGTTCTTTTTTCAGATTTGGATGATCCCATTGTGACCGTACATCAAAGTATTGGTGAAGCAAAGGAACAATTTTACTACGAGAGAACCGTTTTCTTACGATGCATTGCTAACTCAAATCCACCAGTGCGTTATACCTGGAAACGTGGGGAAGAGATCCTGTTGCAAGGGTCCGATAAAGGAGTAGAAATCTACGAGCCATTCTTCACCCAGGTAGGAATTAAGGTATCAATCTCCTTTCTGATATTATCTTCTTCCATGTTGTGGTTATTCGATGCTAAATCTGTCTAAATCCATGTGTCCCACTTTCATCAAAACTCGAATGGCATGATTGGCATGATATGGAGGCAAGGAGTCACATAGTGCCCAGAGGACCTTCTGTCATCTCCCAACATGTCTAAGAAGAGGTAATAAGGAGGTTTACCTCTACAACGGGGCAAATCTCCCTTAAAATGGACGTTTGGTCCAATGAATAGGGTTAGATTTGATATGGCATTATTATTGACCCACAAGAATTAGCAGCATTAAATAATTCCGTTCTAGCAGAAGTCTAGTCTAGTCTTTGTGCTCACCCCAACTAGACCACCAAGGTTTGGGAAAAGATCCCACCGACTGCTAGAGAAGATAACAATGGTCCCAAAACAGTTTCAGCTTGGAGCCCCAAGTCATTGTTCTATACATCTGTCTTCTTCAAACCTTCTTGAAGTAGAACGTTTCTTCTTTATAACGGAGAGTGAAGTCAAGGTGTTGAAATGTCCAACTCTCCTTCAACCTCCTGGATTACTTAATACACAACCTATAGTATAGGATTTTTTTAAATGATTTTATTTTTGTGGTAGCATGTGTCTGGGATTAGGGATACATGTTTGCGTTTTTGGGGGTTTATTCACTAACTTATGAGTTGGTACAAAAATTGTGATTTCAACTACTTGACTCCACTATGACGATCCAACCCCATAAGAACTTGGCTGGCCCTGTATAATGTGTAGTTAAACCAGAGTGATTTCTTTAAAGTGTCCTCCCCCGTTGATTTTTGCATTATTATACAAACAAGGAATCATAAATCTATTTCTGTGATTTGCATACATAGTTATATTATCAATGTCAACATGACTATCGGATTATATTTGTTCTGTTTATATTAAGAATACTCTCACCTTTCAAACGTTATTCTGGTTTATAAAAATGTGAGAGAGGAGATGTGATCTGTTGAAATATTAATTATCTGCATTCATAAAGATGATTTTCCACCCAGAGCCCCGTACAATCTGTTGAGTTGCTATGGTAACGTTAGAAAACTTAAGAAAATCATTTGTTTTGTAATAGTGGGAAATGCTTGTGGGACAAGTTATTTGAAGACAAAATCAAGGACATCTCATCCGATATAAGTCATTTATGCACTTTCATTTTTCTTTAGGCTCCAAAATATATTTCAGTCACATGATAAAAAAAAATATAACCACAAAAAATATATTAAAATAAAATGATAAAAAAACACCTAAACATTAACTTTCACTTACTAAACGTTTCAATATTCTTCAGTTATTTAAGTCACCAATTAAACTACTTCAACCTATTAAAAATATAATAATGTATTAGCAAAATCTTCGCTTTTTAAGATGCTAAAATTAGGTCATCTTTTCGTTCAACAACCTTTTCTTTGCTCTCCTATGAACATGAAAGTCTGCGTGATTATGTCTAGGCAGGGTGATAAAAATCCTCCCCACTTCTCCCCAATCTCCCCAATCCTACCCCAATACAGCCTTACCTCCACCCCATTGCCTACCTTTGTTGGCTCAGTAGAGGTGTTTCCTGGTGGTAGGCAAATGTTAGTGACCCATTAATAGGGTAAATTAATTTCCAGGGGGTATTTGCGTGCTCCCTTCTTGCCCCCCCCGGATACCCATGCCTAAGAAGAACCCAACCTAACAAAAGGGTCCCACCGACTGCTAGAGAAGGGAAATCTAAGATGGGGGTCCAGGAGATAAAGAGATGAGAGATTCATAAAACATTTTAGGGTTTGATGGCCCATAAGCAAAGGCTTATCCATGGTTCCATCCACAGAAAAGATTACCATGGGCAGCATGGAGGTTGTAGCCCCTGGATAGGTGAAGTTGAGTCATTCTTGACATTTTAGATCTTTCTGATTCTATTCACACACCTATCCTGTGAAACGATTAGACTTCTGCATTGTTACCTCAACCGACGTGCGACAATATGCTCAGCTATTAAAAGCTGAAGCTAAAAAAAAATGTATTTCTTTCATCTCGTTAAGCGTATTGGAGAAAAAAAAGAAAGCTATAAATGTTTTATTAGTCACTTTCTGAACTGATGACTAACTTGAAAGGAGTTTGTACACACAGATGGAACGGCAAAAACTCAATTGCCTTTTGTACAATGATTTTTTTTTTTTACAAGAGACAGCGTGACACATATGTTGAAATATTCAGAATGTTACGACGTCTGGAGTATCCAAAATCTGTTTTGAGTCCCCGTCAATTTAGTTTAGAAGGACAATGTTAACCATAAACAGATATACATCAGTCAATGGCAGGTTTCTTTACTCCTTTAAAAAAAAATCCCTGAGGCAGAGACAGAACAGGCAGAATACAAACCAACGGGTCAGAGAGACGAGGTGAGCCGTAACCGCAACATGATGGCAGATGGTATCTATTTATTTATGAAGCATAGTAGAGGGGTCAAGGTAAAACCTTGGTTATTCTGCAGAATGATGAATATCGTCCTGCTAACATGACTCATTCCAGATCAATTACAAGACAATGCAACGGAGATCTGCTGAAGTCCTCTTCGATGTTTATTTATCCGGGAAGGATTTAAGGATTCTATTCCCGGACCAGTGATAGAGCAATCAAAATAACTGATCTCATCATTTACCCGCCTAGGCTTGGCCAGGGTTGCCCTTACAATCTGATGTTATGATTCGTAAACGTTTTAAGCTTTAAAAATAATTTGTTGTATGATACATACCTCCGGGAGAGAATGAAGGAAAACATAATTGTGTAGCTACATTTTTATCTTAGGGCAATAACAATGGAAAGTGACATACACTAAAAACATAGACTGGGAATAAATAAGTCATTTTGCTTAGGATATAATAAGATGGACCGCAAGAAGGTTGCGCGGGGGCGGGGGAACTATAGAGGTCTGCCCCAGCAGAACACAGAACTCAGTAGTGTGAATGGGATGGTTTTACGGGAGATCAAACAATCTCATATTGATCTGTGACCCATCAGGCACCATTATCACCCAATAGAGCCAGCACCGTTCAGCCAAGAAGACTAGACGGGCCTAGGGTGAGGACATGACACAACCAGCCATCACCCTCGTGACCTGAGGAGCGAGAGACTTGGATCCTCATGGGGCAAATCAAGGATGTCCCCAGGTCACACATTGCTTTGGCAGTTGTACTTGTACAACTCAAAACATATGAAATTGGAGAATTGCTAGATTACTGAAATGTTTCTTCTACTGGTTCACCACAGAAGATGGTCAATAGCCATAGCTTTTTTTTTTGTTTGTATACCTTGCAGCAGAAAATGTTCTAAGAATGTTTTCTTTCTGCCAGTTTAATTGTTTAAATAATAAAACCATGTAAAAATGTGCTTCTGGTACAAAGAAATCACACATGCTCAAGAAGAAAGTCATGGTTGACTGGTCTTCTGAAAATGGGCTATTGTACGATTTGATTATATATAATTTTGCCGAAAGCCATCAACATCTAACTCAACATAATTTAACAGTTGGTGCTTAACTACATTAAAAGAATATCATTCTGTTGCATTCGCAATACCACAATTGATTGTAGCACTTTATTAAAGAAAAATCATTAGTGTATTCTGCTTACCGCACTATCCTGATTGTTTTCGTTATCCTATTTACCATTAAACATAGCCATGCGCGTTAGGAAATCATTTTTGAATCGATGGAGACATCAATAAACATGTTGATTCCGGTTTCATCATGGATTGCTTGTATTCAACGCTGGTCGACATTTTGTTCAAGTTTAGAAAATCCATTAAAATTATATTTTCCATGTTCTGGGATCTATGTGGACACATCTCTGCGACACGGTATTCTCTTGTCTTTAACAGCTTCTGGGAAAAAGCTCTAAGGAAGCTCTACCATATTTTTTAAATATATATTTTTAAAAATACAAATAAATAAATAAATTTGGGGTCTAAAAATTGGGTGCCTCTTAGACAGTGGTGGTAGATTTTTTTTTACTAGAAAGGGGACCTGCCGCTTACCTGTTTTGCTCAGCAGAGTCTCTTGATCTGTCGCAGCGACACAGGAACCCAGTGGAGTCACATGAATGCACATCGCATCACATGTGTGTGTCTGTGTGTTATTATGGATCTGTGTGTAGGGGGCACAGGGAGGCTGAAAGTGATGTGCATGTACTGGCTGCCTGAGCATGATAGGAGTGTGATTGCTAACAATTGCTAGCAGCTAACATCAGTCACACTCATATCATGCCCAGGCAGACAGTACAATAACTTTATGTAATATATATATTTTTTAATTTCAGCCCCCAAAATTAAGGGAGCGTGTTATACTTGGGGAAATATGGTAATATTTAAATAATATTAAAATGTGGACTGGATGTGAACTGGATGGGGAACAGGAGAAAGTGGACAGGGAATAGGTAGGGACTCCCTTCCTAGAGAAAGAAGAAACTGACCTGGAGACTAGGAGAAGCATGGCTTCACCCGGAGACTCCAGGTTAAACCCGGAGAGAGTTCCCAGGTATAGTAATTGACGTATGACATATTTGCTGCTATCCCTGGCACATTTCTCCAGGGCTCATATTATTACAGGTTAAACCAAAACAAAAAACAATGTACTTATATCACCCATGCCATCCGTATTCACCTGTTTTATCTTTTTGGATCAATTCCATGTTTGATTGCTTTCTTTTTGGGTTTTGTATTTCTCCTGTTTGTGTTTTCTAAACTGTTACTAAAGCAAAAAAAAAAGATAAATGACGTGTATTTGCTTGTTTTTCTTCTTTTTTTTTTTTTTTTTTTTATTATTTCCTCCAATGTTTGTTCTCGACTGCGCAGGGAGAAACAAAAATTTTGAAGTTGAAAAATCTTCGACCTCAGGATTATGCCAATTACAGCTGTATCGCTTCCGTACGAAATGTCTGCAACATTCCGGACAAGATGGTATCGTTCAAACTTTCCAATAGGACAGGTATAAAATTGCATATGGATTTTTCTTTTCTCTGCATTTCATTTCGTATTCATTGATCTTTGTCAAATCAATACCGTTTATGTTCGGTGACTGATAAACACGGTCCAAGGCAAATTGTACTATCTGCATAAATCGGAAAGAACAGAATTTATTGCAAGCCGGATAATATTATTGCCTCCGGCTTGACTGAATGCAGATAGCATTGTTATATTTACTTGTTATACATATATATTTTATTAGCACACCGAGCTATTAATCTCTTGGGATTTATTAAACACGTAGAAGGTTGGCCCTTCTCGCATGAGACGTTCACTGGGGTTGACCTTAGTAGGATTAAATTTAAAAATGTAGATACTCTGCAATCACTCGCTGGTTAGTGAATGATCCAGAGAGGTCGACAATATAGTTCATAGCTTTTGAATGGGTTTTACTTTAACTATGGTGAAGGCGTGGTAGATAAGTGGAACAGCCTCCCAAGTCCTCCCCAACAAATGGTGAATCGTCTAAATGAAAGTCACATAACCATTCAAATGATCAAAGATATTTTAATCACATTTAACCATGTGAATATATCGGCCAGCTAAGAACCGTCTTTATTTATATGGCCGATTATTAAATGCCACCAGTGTTGAAGGAGCAAGTACATAATAGGTTTAGTTATAAAGTTCAACAATTTCCTTATTTAAGCCTCTCTGATTGAAATATAATTTGAAAGAATAAAGTGACGAGTTAGCAAGATTTACCAAAAACTCGTCTGCTAAATGTAAAACTTTTTATAACTATATGCAGTATTTAGAACTATTATTCCTAGAACCAATGAATGCCCAAACCCTTTATTAAATTGAATATAATCTTGTCTCATACATTATTTTCAGGGAATACTTAATTGTCATGTGACACAAAATCTGGCACCCATAGGTTGTTGCCATACGGGCTGAAAATTCTTTAAGATTTTGGTGTGAATTTTATGAGATGAAAACTTCAGATGCAAAGATCAAATAACGGATCTTCAAGAATTACTAATTACTCGTCTTACTCTTCTAAATTTTAAACTTTTATACTTTGCTTAATGTAAAACTTTTATAACTATGTTCAGTTTTAGAAACTTAAAACTGCTGAATGGATTTATGTCCAGAAACAATTCCAACTTTTTTTTTTTTTGTTGAATTTTTTTTTGTCCATTTGTTTTAGGGCAACACATTTTTATAACTATATTCAGTATATAAAATGTTGTTTTTAGCCCAAACCCCCCAAAAAATAATTTCCTAGAGTTTCGGTTTGGTCTAAATTTGGTGGGCTTTTTACATTTGGAAAATACATTTGTTGTCTCTCACCCTCATTCACTCTCTCCTGCTCTTTCACACGTTCTCACGCTCTCTCACACTCTTACTGACTCTCTCACACTCTCATTCACACTCTCTTATTCATACTCTCTCTGAAGCTCTTCCTATGTTCTCCATGAATCATTTTTATGTCCCTGTTTCCTTGCCCTGCAGCTCCACTTCTTCTCTTGCATCTTCTTGTTTTTCTGTCTTCTTTTATCTATCTTCTTTCCTCGTCTGCTCCTCCGAATATCTTCTTACTTCATCTGCTCCTCCCAATATCTTCTTTCTTTGTCCACTTCTCCCTTAGCCTGACCTCTCAATGAGCTTCCTCTCCCCCTGATTGGTGGAATGGACGAGAGGCTGTCCCCATGGCTCCACCCTTCAGTGGAAGTGCACAGGAAGGCCAGAGTAATAAAGATAGATTCATGGAGAAAGAGAGGTGCAGAAATACTTCTCTTTTTCCACGAAACTTTCCTCATTATTTTGGCCTCCCCGTAAACGTCGGCAAAGGAGCGGCGCTTCTGGGCACAACCTCTCCCCGTTCCTCCAATCGGGTATACTTGCATGAGGTCCATGACTGGCCATTACTACAATAACGCCTATATGTGTTTGTTATAGGTAATTTTAGCCTTATTTTGATGGGAAGTGTACTGTCAAGAACATTTTCCAGAACCAACCTGCGCCATTGGGAATATTTTCTCTGAAAACTTCTTCAATAGTGACGCATCTGTCTCCTGCTGATTAAGAGTTAATTCAACACTTATTAGGGTGTCTACTTTGCACTTTTGATCTCTGATTAAAGTCTATAATCACATTACAGTTCTGACATGTTTAGGTAATTATAGCTCTGTAGACAGCAGTTATGTCAATGAAAAGGTTAGTTCTGACATGCTGGGATAGCAATATCTGCAACGGGATTATGACCGGAATTCATGAATCATTAAAACTCTATAGGACATTTTCAAGAACACACATTTTTAGCTTGTTTTTAAATTTCTCGTCCTCACAAATTAGTTGCAAAAAAAACCTTTGTTCTTCGGAAAGAATGTTCCATCGATACAAACTGAAGGACTATTCTTACCTTCAGAGGATCTGTAAAGATATGTTTAGCTTTTTAAAATATAATTGTGACTTTTTTCACCTAGATCCACTAGGAAGGTTGATCCAATTACCCATTACAACCTAACTGAAGATAAAGGTGAATGAAAACGCATGATTTGTGATTTAGCTCCCCGGTTAATTAAAACAACTTCAATGGATACATTTTTTAATACATTCCAGCCCTTAAAAATATTTCTATGTTGCTAAATACAGTATACAGGGTATCTAAGAAAATGTAATATGATAGACAAAGTTAAAAAACAAACACCCTGCATATGTGTAGACAAATACTCAAAAATATACCAGTGACGATGTAACCCTTTTGGTGGAAACAAGTGGTCTTTAGCGTAAAAGAGAAATTAATAGGATACAAGCAACTGGATTGCAGAATTACATAGACTGATTAATTAATAAATTACATTCACAGGCACTTCAACATTCAGTCAATATTATGTTAATATATATATATATATATATATATATATATATATATACTAATAAAAATTATTAGCAACAAAAGATATATATACTGGCAGTACAACATTTGCTGCAATGAGCTTCTGCTGTGGCAATAAATAAGTGACCTAACTTCAATTAGATTTTTTCTTTACTCTTGTTAGATGCACCATATAGGATGTCGTTATACTAATGAGCCACAGGTTAAGCTTCTCTCATTCCTTCTCCCTATACGTGAATATGAGGTGGAACTCAGGTCTGCTTTCTTGTCCATGGTCTTGTGGAGAGGTCCGTACCGTCATTTACACAGACCTCCCGGCTTTGGTGGTTTTTAAGAAGACAGCTGGAATGAAATAATGTATTAACTCACATGAATTGTTTTAATTCATTTACAAATGAATAAAACAGAGATAAAAAAAAAAAGAGGACAGCTACCACTCGAAAAGTTAGCAATTACTTGTTGGATCTGTGGCCTGAGAATTGAGTTGCTTTTTTGTACGATTTTAGAATGCTATACTCATTTTGTGCAGAATTCTATATTTTCGACAAGTCATTGTATCAAGCCCTAGTTCCCTTCCTAACTAAAAAAAAAAATGTCAATATTTTCTAGTACAGCTGTGAATACAAAAACCTGCCAACGAACATATGTACCTAACGATATAAACGTAAAATAACATCCCAGGTTCACGTTAGTTGTTGTGTTTTACCAAACTATATAAATAGATTACTGCTCATTCAATTATTTTAATCCAAGAAAATAAATACAACTTTTAGGGTATTATACACTTAATACTTTAGCTCAATATTAGTACAGGTATGTTAGATATGATTTTGCTACAAGGACACAATAATCTAATTAACATTAAACGCATATTTAGCAAGATTATTGTCAAACCAGCATTGAACTTGTTCACAGCCGGGACAAGCTTTTTTTGCTTTATTCTACTTTGATTGCTAAGTATATTAGAGAATATTTTGTGTAATTTGATGTATCCAAACAAGAAATGCACACATAAGAACCGCCATATGTGCCATAAAGGGTGGTTCTTCCAACTAAGGCTGCCCAGTGCTGTGGTTACCCTTGGGACAGCTCAAGGAGCGATCTGGGGCAGCTCTAGGAGCAATCTAGGGCAGCTTCCCCAGTCCTCTCCACCTCCATGGTTGGCATCTCCAATACAAAATAAGGCACACTGTCATAACCCCTCGCGCCGTACCTAAAAGGCGTACACCGTCTTTTAATGAAATCCATGGAGGCTGTATGGAGCCGGCCGGGACTGGGGCTGCCCTCAAGATTTGTGTGAACCGGGCCAAGAAGAATTTGCTTTTGTCTATATGAAAGGAAGTCTCATAGTCCCTCAGACTTGCGGTCTCTGCAGGTTTGAGAGAAAAGAAGAGCTGGAATATCACATCTCAGCACTCTCCTTCATTCAGAGACCACAAGCACTAAAAGAGCCATTAATAACCTCACCCCAAGACCCCCCATGTGCGAGGGCGAGATACCAAATTACCCTATCTATGGGTAGCTCTCCATGCTTTGCTTTGGTGATATGTTCATTGCTCACCAGATATAAATGGGGCAACTGCACATGTATAATATGGCAAGGCCCCTTTTTGGGATTAAAATACTATACTCCCTCCTTCATGATGCCCCTCTTTTCTAGTGCCTCAGAATGGTTGCCGGGTATGAGGGTATCGCATGTTTCTACAGTCAAAATGTTTTTAGTCCTTAGCAATACCATCACTCAAGAATATAATTAACTTTAGAATCGGGTACTTACCAATAGGGATGGGGGTATAGGTCTAAAAATTATAAGACGATAAGACTTGGAAATATCATTTTAGTTACCGTCACAGACCAATCAAATACAGAGTTTGCCAGCTCAAATCAGAACAAGTTTGTTCTTCACAGGCACCCATACACCAACATTTTTCTTTCCCCATTTCTAAATGATAGCTTCTAGCTGTTTCGAAAAGATTGGCTATATTGCGGATATTCACGGTTATTTATTGATTTACCGTATTGGCTTGAATATAGGCCGCTCCTGATTATAGGCTGCACCCTTATAGTTTGGTGCTATTTTAAAGAAAATTATTATTATTATTATTATTATTTTATTATTATCATTATTTTTTACATTTAATGTATGGTAGGAGGCTCCCACCCTCTTTACCTAAACTTTAGTTTTGCAACCTTGATGTGGATGCAGCAGACGTGACCTCCACTTCCTGCACCAGTCTGCCTCATCTACATCAACGTTGGGAATAAAAAATCAGGGCGGAACTAAAATTTTTGCCGGACCGCACTACAGAAAATGCTCTGCAGTCTTCTGACCCGGTCTTCCAGACACCCTGGAGAAGGTAAATATGCTAAACCCCGATTTTATGCCGCACCCCCACTTTAAAGACTTAAAGTGAGGGGGAAAGTGCGGCCTATATTCGGGCCAATGCGGTATTTTTTTATTATTATTATTATTATTTTTTTACATTTAATGTATGGTAGGAGGCTCCCACCCTCCTTACCTAAACTTTAGTTTTGCAACGTTGATGTGGATGCAGAAGACGTGACCTCCACTTCCTGCACCAGTCTGCCTCATCTACATCAACGTTGGGAATCAAAAATCAGGGCGGAACTAAAGTTTCTGCTCGTGTTGCCGGGGGACCGCATTTTCGCCTGACCGCACTACAGAAAATGCTCTGCCGCACCCCCCACTTTAAAGATTTAAATTTTGGGGGGAAAGTGCGGGCCTATATTCGGGCCAATACGGTATATTATCATATTCTACAGCTCTGCACAATAGGCTAGTCAGTTTAATGGAAACGCATGAAACTTGGAATAACATTTATGAAATTATTTATTAGTTATAGGAATTTACTTACAATTTAATTATTACTTAATTTTCATGAAGGATCCCAAGCCCTCCTTCTTATTCTTCGCTCCAGTTTATTTATTTATTTATTTATTTATTTGGTTAATGAAAAAGAAGAATTAAGAAAAGATTAGCAGAGATTATAATCTTATCAAATAAGGGTCATGGAAACAGGGGCTTGACGTCTAATGTGTGACCAACAATAAAACATTTTTTGTTGCAATCTGTGCTTCTATTTTAACGGAACTTTCTCATCTGTTATATAAATCAGCGCTTTCAAAATAAACAAGACAGATGGAAGGGAATGAGGGATTTTATTAGAAACATTAAGCTCATTTTAATTCTAGGCAAATAGAAAACACATAATTAAACTTTAGCACTTCTTCATGAATCATACTAAATCCATCAACCTCTAAATTCTTCAAAAATATGAAGACGTAAACTAACAATATTGTTAACTCTATAAAAATAACTTCTGTAAACAGTTACCAACTTAAGTAGAAGAATGACTTGGAAATTAGTTATTTGGTAAACCTCCAAAAGCCCTCTCCTGTTCCATTTCAGGAATGGGTTTCGTAGAAGAGACAAAAAGACGATGGTATCTTTCAAAAGGTGCTTCTCCCTTGGGCAAAATAATGAATTTAACTCTTAAGTGTATCCAGCATATAAACATTAGCAGATATGGGAGCTAATTATTTCCTCTAAGGGTTTAATCATTTTCTTAGGAACCCCCTTCAGTTTCTATGGCAACGTCACAGTGCTTGTTTTTTTGTTTTTTTTTCTTCACATGACGATTAAGCATTCCCTAAAAAATAATGTGAATAAGACAATTTGACAGTATTAAAATAATATTTCTAGGATGTGTTTTAACAGTAATATTCATTATATTTTCATATATATATATATATATATATATATATATATATATATATATATATTTATTTTTTTTTGTTATAAAAGTGGTAAATTCCACAGAATAGGTAGAACATTTCACTCAATTATTTTACCCACTTCTGGTGGGTCAAAGTCTTTATTTTAGAGCTTGGTAAATATAATCTTTAATTTAAATGTTAATTCTAATATAGTAAAACCATATAATGACTGTTGAGATAAAGCACTGAAATATTTTATATTTTATATTTTTTTTAGCTTCTCCATCCATTAAGCTCCTGGTGGATGACCCCATAGTCGTTAATCCTGGTGAAACCCTTACCTTAGTATGTGTCACAACTGGTGGAGAACCTGCGCCAACCCTTACTTGGGTGAGGTCCGTTGGTATGCTCCCCGACAAGAGCATTCTGAATGGTGGAACATTAACCATACCAGCAATAACATCAGAAGACGCTGGAACTTACAGCTGCGTTGCCAATAATAATGTTGGCAATCCGGCAAAGAAATCTACAAGCATAATTGTGAGAGGTAAGATTATACCGATCAGATCAATCTGTGTTGATTTATCCATTCAGATTCATCTTTGCACAAAATTATGACTGGGAAGTAGACATCGGATTCGTACAAATTTAAATTTTACCACATTTTTCGTCAATTCATACAAATTTTCATTTCAATTTCATTTTTTTTTACTCTCACTAACTCTTACTCACGCTCTCACACTCTCATTCACTCTCACACTTACTATCTCACATTCTCTTACACTCTCTCTCACACTCTCTCATGCTCTCTCAATGTCTCTCCACCTTCTCTGCCGACCACTTCCGCGTCCCTGTCGCCTTTCCCGCAGCTCTGCTCTTCTCTTGAAGAAGTAGACCATCCTTGCTTGTTCTCCAGTGGATTCCTGAAAATAGATATTCATACAAATAAAATCATAGACTATCAGGTACAATAATGAGTACACATGTATGATTAACCTATGTCACATAAGCTATTATGCATTTAGGACCAGAGTTGAAGACCTAACCAATTTACCAGGGTTCTCTAAATGATGGACGACAACATTTAACCCCTTAATGACAAAGGCTCAAAATGCATTGTTTTCAATGGGTTTTATCGACCGCCCATTGTCCTTAAGGGATTAATTTAAATTCAAATAAGAACAGATTCTAAGTTTGAGTTGGCTGCTGGTGTCTGTGAATGGTGTCCAAGTCAAACCAGATAACCACATAGATCTAAAAATATAACCTCTTCTTCTGCATTACTCAATACTGTTTAGACTAACAAGGGACGCCAATCATGTCACTCAATTATTTCTGGTCATTACTGATATTTTATATTGGTATGGGAGAGAACACAGGTTGATATGTCTCAAGGCTTTCGTTAAAAAGTATTCAGTGTATGCCTCTGCGTACTTATAGACATTTGGTTTTCAGAAAGCTTACTCAAGGCTAATGTAGCAAATCCCATCCATAATGTGTTTACAATTTAGAATATTTACAGAGGTAGCTACCGATATATGCCCATACCTGGGAGATTTCTAAATGAGCTGACCCTGAAACACTGAGACTCTTGAAATATTAATTAAATAGCCCGTCATGAAGATCTTATGTAGTTACTCACCAAATGTATTACCCAAATAGCTCTGATACCTGGAAACCTTGACTTGTCAGTATTTCAAGATACATTTAATTGGCTCACCTGCATTTAAACAGTGATATCAACCATAAAATTAAATTTAGGAGTCTTATATGTATATTCTAATTGTTAAAATAATCAATACATCCAATTACATGGGTTGATTGATTAAGTATATTAAACCGTAGATTTCGAAAAGCAATCAGTCTACCTTGGAAGGGAAGAAATATTTTCTTCCTTGGGCATAACTCCCAGCGCTGCATACAGAATTGTTGGTCAGTGACAAAAAACCTGGTTTAATTTTATTTTGTTCCGATAAACTCCCTTTATCTGCAGACCTGGAGGCAGCCATTGTTATCAGTCATGTGATAATTTGGGTGACTTTCCCGGCTCAAACACCACAATGAGCTGATGCTTTCCGGCAATGCTAATAAAGTCTGTTCCTCCATAGACTTTCATTATTTAGGAAGTCTGGCTGGGTGATTAAGACTGAGCCACTCTATTGTTTCCCCACAGGCAGTATGATAAGGAGTCGGAGTGTTTGTCTAGTAGATCGGGCTCACATAAAAGAGCGAGAACAAATGGCCGATAAGCAGCTGCCTGAAAAAGCACAATATTTTGAAGATGTATTTTTAGCCTGATTTAAACAAATTCATGAGCTCTACGGCTCATACATGAGACCATCACTCAGAATGTGTTTGTTTAGAGTGTCCACGATGCCCCCAAAATAGCATTATAATGCACGTGAAAATACTCAAATAGTTAACGAGTCAGAGGAGTCCATAACAATCAAAAACAAATTTGTTAGCGCTATCAATCACTTAAGACAGGTGTGTGAGAGAAGGGGAAATTATTAGGTAGAAAAAAAATAAGCTCTGGATGTTTCTGAAGATAATTAAGTCGGCTAGAAAAAAAAAAAAGGAGCCAGAGAGAATAGCTGGGAATAAACAAAACTGATTTAGTCACAAAGTTATTCCACAAGAACAGAGGGTCAATGTCTTTTTCCCGGGAATTGTATATGCATGGCGTGAAGGTAGGGTTTAAAATTCAAACAGTAATGATATCTAAATTGTATGAATACTAACAATGCAAGTCCAGATTCTGCATGCTGCAAAATAAATATATAACATTACTGAGAAACGTATAAATCACAGAAATACATAATTCATCGGAAACGAAGATGAAGAAAATATCCTTTGTCTCTACCGTGCAATCGATTCCCATACATAGAAATAAGGATTGTGTCGTTTCGGATACTTTGGACGGGTGGTAGTGCTACTTTTTTCCCCCCTTTAAAGACAAAATGACTCTAAATGCATAAATGGGGTTCCCCCACTGGTTTAAAAATCTTACTTGAATACTGGTGACAAGTTAAGGTTTCCATTAAGACTAGAATTAGAGCCATTTTGGTTAACACATGTGATGAGTACGCTATGTAGGATCTGCATCTGCTATTAAGGGGTTAATATTTAAAAAAAAACCCCAGGGTTGGCTCATTCAGAAAGTTCCCAGGTATGGCCATAAGAAGATACGACCAATAAAATAAAATCTATAAAATAATAATAGAACATCTGTTTCCATAAAGATATAAACAGGACAATCAATGGGTGCTTTAAAAGTGTTGGGGTTCTTCAACATTACGATGGACTTAGTCTACTCCATTCCACAAGTAGTAAGTATGCAAATAAATATTTCTCTTAAAAACCTTGGAAATAATGAACGATGTGTCTTTCAGAGCTAACATACCATGGATAAAAAATATATATTTTTATAATTCTTCTCTTGTGTGCCGTTGGCACTTTTTTTTCCATAAACCGGTTCAATACCGCGTTTTTGGCTTTGTGGGTGGTGGGAAGGTCACAGTCATGTTGTATTGGTGAGGCTGGGTATTTACGAGGGCTAAGCTACCCTCAGTAGGCTGGGGACTGGGGGGAGGTAGAATTAGAGGAAGGAATAAACGGAACAAAAAGCATTCCACCCAACTGGAGTTCAGAAGCTGCCCTGAGGATCCGATAATCAGCTTAAGTTCCCAGAGCCTCCGGGACAAACCTAGAAAATCCCTAATTATGGTAAAAGATTAATTTTGATTATCTTTAGATTTATGTCCTTTATGTATTTTAGCTGCCTTGTCTTTTACTGTGTCTTTTGATTTGGTTTTTTTTTCCTTTTCTCTTGTTTTCTGCAGTTTTTACTTTAATATACTTTTTATGATGCGTTATATATGGATAAAACACAACATAATTATTGAATATATATAGATTATCTATATATATATATTACCTTTGGTTACATTTTTTTGTTATCAATGTGAACAAATGCTAGACCAATTTTATTTTTTTATTTTTTTGGAAACTATCACTTTTCTTTAAGTGTGTACTATTACACATTTAATATTTTTCTGACGCAAACCCAATCATTTGTCATGCGGGTATCTGCAGATGAGCTTTCACGCTAGCGATGGTGTACGACCGGCATATTATTATTAAGAACAAACTACATTTTTCTCAGGCTTCCGACTTCCTCCATTTTCGTCGTTCCTTACACAGTCAAATTATGTTTACAAGAGTCCTTTCCGAGATAACGAAATTGTTTCAAGCGCTATAATACCTCTTTCTTAAGAGGCAACGGTATGAAGCAATATCAGTCATTGTGTTGCATCGCTCAGGAAGAGGATTCACAAGAGGGCAATAAATGACTTGTCAAATTGTGTTTTTATGTCATGGCATTTAAGGCTAAGACGGTCGTCTGTTCCATTTGCCTAGTAAATATCCCCTTAAGTACTTTCAACGAGAATATATTTTATAAACCCAGATGTTACTTTAACAATTTTTTTTTGCTATTTAAATAAAATGTTCCCAACCCAAGAAATTTAAATGCAAAATTCTACTAAAACGTTATGCTTCCAGTGGAAACGGGAGTTTGTTAAAAGACAATTTAATAGACATGATAGAATATAAATGTGAATCCATCATTATGCACAAAATGAAGGGAAAAAAAGGAAAAACTAAAATAATTATTATTATCATAGTATCGATAATATACTTGCGGGGTGTTAGTCGTTGGTGTGCTTGCAATATCATCCCTAGATTATAATACTATTTTTGGGTTAATGCAATGACATCTATTATATTTTTCATCTCCAACCATTAATGTTTTAGAAAGAAATATAAAATATAATAATCATTAATTCCGAACCAATTCTTAATAAAATAATTCATTTTTATTAATTCATTAATTCTTTTAAAATAATTTTTTTTTTAAATATTCTTTTTGGTACGTCCGCAAAATATTTAGAAACCTAATACTGGGGTTCTGATTACCGATAAAATCTGGAAATGTTATGTTGGAAATGTATCCATTCTATTATTTATTAACAAGCTTCCATTTCTCAAACTTAAATTATTATTTTAATAATTTCCCTGGAAAATTATATTTTTAAATACCTTAAAATTTATATTCATTTTTTTATTGGATGCTAGACAAGATGACATTTTATAATTTAATGAAAACGTATAATTTAAATGAATAATTCTCAAAATGTATACACTATTTCCTTATTTAAACAGATTATGGAATTAGTTATTAATACAGTATATAAGTATGGATCACTTTGGGCATTTGCCCAACGAGCCAGATGGCCACTCAGAGCCTGACATGAACCACAAAACCTAATGTGTCCAGCGCTTTGTAAATTGACACTTTTGTTAATTTTAAGTTTTCTTATTTTAATATATCCAGAGTTTGTCTATAGAGTATTTTTTTTTATTCTATTCTATTATTATTATTTCTTTTAAAAAAATGAAATGTATTAATAGAACACTTAATTGAAGTGAAATATTATTTTTACTGCAGTTTGAAATACTTCACCGAGCCTTTATTTTGTTGTTTGGTTTATAAATTCTGCTGAGACTTTCCAGATAAATAAAAGGATTTGTTTTATCTCAAAGTACATAAAACCAAATGGAAAAAAAAAGAATCATAAAATAAAATGTATGTCTACGCATAACATCTGATTATGATATACTCTCAGGAGCATTGTTATCGTAAAAAAAAATCCCCTCGTAAAGAAATTCTGTTATGTTGGATGCATACTGAATGGTTTTATAAAAAATGCATTTTAAATACAGACTCACCCCCTTAAATAAAATGTAATTAGTTTTCATAATGTTTAAGGTTTTTCTGGCCCTTTTGGTTTATCCCTAATGACCTTCTCGGACAACCATAAAGGACAAAGTGGATTACGAGTGTTTTAACCTCATCATGTGGTTCATTTGTAAAATACTAAAGTTAGTATTTTTTCTTATTTTTTTTTCCGATGGAAACAAACAGATTATTAACAAATAATACCCTGCAAGTGTAGCTTCATCAATTTTAGTCTCTCGTAGTACATATATTTTAAAATACTGTGTAAAAATAATATGTGTTTAATGAAGAATTAAAGCACTATTCTGTTTAAGTCAATTTTTTTACTTAACCAGAGGGATAATTCTTACCTGTCCTTGACAGCCATAGTTGAGGCTCATTTTAGAATGATCTTTGGATTTTTTTTCTTGATTTTAGTCTGGTCTTTATATTTCCTCCTATGTAAGCGCTAAAGCTGCTAGAACTTGGTTCATTGGGGCATGCATGCCCTTTTTCA